>NW_027556180.1:97423167-97575667 GCF_003287225.1 Phascolarctos cinereus
TAATCAAAAGTAATTTATAGTACTTCTTCATATGCCTATAGATAGCTTTGATTTCTTCATATGAAAACTGTCTGTCCATGTCCTTTGAACATTTATTAATTGGAAAGCGGCTTGTATTCTCATAAATTTGACTCAGCTCTCCATATATTTGAGAAATGAAGACTTTATCAGAGATACTTGCTATAAAGACTGTTTCCCAGCTTTCTGCTTTCCTTCTAATTTTGATTGCCTTGGTTTTATTTGTGCAAAAGCTTTTCAATTTAATATGATCAAAATTATTTATTTTACATTTTGTTACACTCCCCATCACTTATTTTCTCATGAATTTTTCCCCTCCCCATATCTCTGAGAGGTAGGCTATTCCTTGTTCTTCTAATTTGATTACTTCATTGTTATGGTACCTTTTTAGCAAGATGTAGTTTCCTTCTTGATCTCTTTTAATTAGGTCTACTTTTGCTTTTACATTGTCTAAGATCAGGATTGTTATCTCTGCTTTTTTTTTCTTTTTATTTCAATGGAAGCATAACAGATACTGTTCCAGACTCTTACATTTACTGTGTGTGTGTCTCTCTGCTTCAAGGGTATTTCTTGTAAGCTATATATTGTAGGGTTGTGGTTTTCAATCCAGTCGGCTATCCACTTCTGTTTTATAGGATAATTCAACCCATTCACAGTTATGATCACTGCCTGTGAATTTCTTTCCATCTTATCCTTCCTTCTGTTTGTCCTCTCTCTCCTTTCACCCTTTTCCACCTCACCAGTGTGCTTCTTTCTACTGCTTCCTCTGATCTGCCTTACCTTATGTCAATCCCTTACTTTCCTCTTCACTTAATCTCTTCCCCTCTTACTTCCCAGTAGGGTAGGACAGATTATATTCAACTGATTGTGTATATGAATCTCTCTTTGAGCCAATACCAATGAAAGTAAGGTTCAAGTGATGCCCATAGCCCACCCTCCCATCTTCCTCTCCACTGTAAAAAGTCTTTCTCACCTCTTCTTGAGAGATAATTTGCTCCATTCTATCTTTCTCTTTCTTCTGCATTCTTTGTACTCTTCTTATCCTTTAATTTTTTGATGTCATTCCCTCAAGTACACTTTATACCTGTATGTTCTCTCTATCTATATTCCTTCTAGCTGTACTATTAGTAGTAACATTTTTAAGAGTTACAAGTTCCCCTACAGGAATGTGAACAGTTTAGCTCTATTGAATCCCTTATGTTTTCTTTTCCCTTTTTACCTGTTTATGCTTCTCTGGGGTCTTGATAGTGGAGGTCAAATTTTTGGTTTAGTTTTGTTATTCTTCTTATCAAGGCTTGAAATTCTGTTTCATTGAATGACCATTTTTTCCTTTGATGTAATACATTTAATCTTACTGGGTAATTCTTGGTGGTAATCCTAGCTCGTTTGCCCTCTGGAATATCATGTTCCATGCCCTCTGATCCTTTAATGTTGCAGCTGCCAGGTCTTATTTGATTGATTATGACTCCTCAATATTTAAAGTGTTTGTGGCCACCTATATATTCCTTGACATGGTAGTTCTCAAATTTGTCTATAATGTTCCTTGAAGTTTCCATTTTGTGATATCTTTCCCTAGAGGATCAGTGGATTCTTTCAGGAAATCAGGAAAGTTTTCCTTAATATAACATTTTGAAAGATACTGTCCAGGTCCTCCTTTTCATTATAGTTTTCCATTCTTTTTAATTTGTTTGATTGATTCATGATATCTCATAGGGTCATTAGCTTCCAGTTTCCCAATTCTAATTTTTAAGTGTTGCTTTCCTGAATTAACTTTTGTACTTTCATTTTTATTTGGCTAATTGTACTCTTTAAAGAGTTCTTTTCTTCAGTGGATTTTTGTATCTCCTTTTTCATTTGGCCGATTTTAAGCAGTTTTCCAGACTGACTCTTTTTTTTTCCTAATTATCTTGCATCACTCTCATTTATTTTCCTTATTTTTTTCTCTATCTCTTTTATACAATTTTAAACTCCTTTCTGAGCTCTTCAATGAGATCGTTTTGGGCTTGAGACCACATCCCATTTTTCTTTGTGGTTTCGCCATAGGTGTTTTGACATTGTTGTCTTCATCTTCCTGTCAACATAATAACTTTCTAGGGTCAGATTCTTTTTGCTGCTGTTGTTCTTTTTTACTCATCTTTTTTTTTTTCCTTTCTTTTAAATTTGAGTTCTACTCCCAGGGTTACAAGGGCACTGCCTCTACCTTTCTGTGCTAGTGGCTGCAGACCCTGGCTGTTTACCTATTGCTGCAGTGATGTTGTCCTGAGGCCCTCAAGGGACTCTTGCATCTGATGCTTTGCTGAAGGGATAGGGTGTGGGTTGGCTGTTGCTGCTGGAGGCTGTAGTTATCTGGCAGCTTACCCAGTACTGAGCTGGGGTTGTACTTGTGGTGCCTGGTGTGTGCTGAGGCCTAATTCAGTGATTCTGTGTTTCCCCATGGCTACACTGAAGC
Source organism: Phascolarctos cinereus (assembly GCF_003287225.1). NCBI lineage: Eukaryota > Metazoa > Chordata > Mammalia > Diprotodontia > Phascolarctidae > Phascolarctos > Phascolarctos cinereus. Next base: position 97,425,635 of record NW_027556180.1, read on the forward strand.
ATGTGGCAGTCAGGCTTCTGCTGTCTACCTGTTTGCCTGGGGCTGTGCTGAAGTATGTGGAAGTCTGGCAGCTAAAGGCTACCTTTTTAACCTCAGGCAACACTGAAGCCAGAACTCAGTAGTTCTCAGGGATAGAGTCTGTAGGTTCCCAGGCTATGCTAAGGGACAGGTTGGAGGGGGAGGCATGGTCCTGGTGTTGGTGTTTGCCTTCTCTACCACACTGGTACTCAGGATCCCCCACTGGTTTGCTGAAATAGGGCTTGCTGATGGCTTGCTGGGATACTTCCCATCTTGGGCTGTGTTCCCCTTATTTCTAAGTGATCTTTCATGCTGATCCTCCAGGTTTCTTGGTCTAAAAGATTGTCTCACCCCATATTTTTAGTTGTTCTTCTATTCCAGAATTTGTTTTGGGGCTCCATTTTATGGTTGTTAGGAGGTGAATATGGACGAGTTTCAGCACTTTATTACTTATTCCACCACCTTAGCTGCTGGAAGTCCTCTTTAAATGAGTCCTGATTCCAAGCCCAGTGCTCTATCCATTGTGTCACCTAGCTGCCTTATACATTTTTTTAAAGTGATCTTATAACAAGTCTTGATTATGGTTGGTTCCAGTCTTCTATGAAAGAGTTCTTTGAGCAAAGGGAGGCATTTGAAGTGATTGCTTTGAACAGCTTTGCATATCTTCCTAAGTATGGCTAGTCTTTAGGTAGTTAATTGGTTTGACCAACATAAAGAGTATATATATTAACCCCACTTTTTACTCATTTCTAACTGCACAACAAATTCTCTGTTTCTCTGTCATTTCATGTACTGACCATTCATATTAGCACTCAATCCCAGGTATTACTGAGACTTTCTTCTCATTAATGCAGGCAATCAGAAGCTCCCAAAGTCTTACACTAGAAGGCATTGGATTGTTTTGCTGCACCCAGCCCACATTAATTAGGCCAACTGTTAGCAATCTAGTAACTGTGGAATCACATAACCCAGAAGGCAAATGTTTTGTTTGTTTCTCTTTTACCCAAAGGGTGTTTTGGAACAGTCCTCTCATTGATTAAATGTGTCTCCTGAAATGTGACAAGATGGGGAAACACATGTAAAATATTCTCACTTTCTATCTTTTTTCTTTAGCTTTAAAGATAATATATTTAGAAAACTGACTTTTGGAAAATCAATTCACACATGTTCACATTTTTAAACCTTTCATTATCCAGAATCACAGAATTCCAGAGCTGAAATAGTTCTCAGAAGTCATCTCCTCTGACCAATGCTTCAAAAGGAATCCTTTAAAAAACATTTTTGACAGTGATTATCCATCCACCAATTGAAGATCTTCAGGAAAATTAAATTGGTAGAGATAAAGGCAGACTTGCCATTCTGATTTCTCCTAAGATCTGATGGCCAGTTTCTGAGAGTCAACATTTTAAATATAACAGGAATCTATAGACTCAGATGATGGTGGTACCTAGGGAGAATTTAACTTGTCTATAAAGAAACAATTGGTAATACTAATGGCTGAATATTTAGTCTTCCATTGCTTATTTTTGTTTTAAAGAGTTCAACATGATTATTTTTCCCTTTCCCATACTTTCCCTTTCACTACCTCAGAGTATAATTATACATAGCAGTTAGGGAATAAGGGCACTTAGATTGCAAGAGATTGAATAAAGCAAGTCAGGAGTAGGCAGTAAACAATATCAACAACAAAAACAAATTAGAAATCAGTTGACTTTTCTCCAAATCCTAGGGCTGACATTTACAACCAGTTAGACCTTGATGATGTCACTTAACATTTTTGAACATCAGTTTCCTCATGTATAAAATAAAGAGGAGAGAAATGGGTATTTTCTGAGGTCCCCTTGAGCTCTAAACATATGATATTATATGTAGTACTGATTTGGTAAGAGTTCTTCCACTTGTCACCACAGAGATCAAGATGCTAGGGATGGATGTCTGTGGATTTAGAAAAGGAATCTCCTGATGTCTCCTTATTATTTCATTAGGAAGATTTTCCCTGACTTTGGGCTTGGTAGAAGGCTTTGCCTTGACTAATAGGTTCTTCCCACTCCACTCTTTGGATTTATAAAAAGAAAGGAGCTGGTACTCCATGAATGCTACAAAGAAAGGACTGAGAGGCAGTGGCTTGCATGTATGCAAGAAAGAGGCTACAATCATAAGATTATTATTACCACAGGAAGGCTGACTGAAAAGATCAGGGTTCTGAAATCCTCTCTGGTTGAAACTGAGAGGTTGTAATTCTTCAATTCTTCTCCCTTTTTCCTCTATCTCCTTTAAAAATGTGTCCTTAATGTTTCCTGGACATGAGATACTTCTGTCTATTTTTTTTTAAAACATGTTGACCACTATATGTTTAAACATTTATTTTATGTTTTATGACAGAAATTATGCTAAAGATATTAACTATATGAATTGCCAAATTGTGATGATTCAAATAGCTGTGGGGAAGAGCAATAGGAGAAAAATGGAAGGAGAAAGATATAAATATAAAATGGAGTATTTCTGCAGAGTAAAATCAGCAACTGGGAACTCACAGCTAGGAAAGAAAGTTATTGATTCTTTTATTGTTGTTTTTTATCCTTCATTTTTGAAGAGGACCAATGACATCATGGGGTATCGTCTTGACTCTTGTGTGAATTGAATTTAAATAAGGCAGAGTTGCACAAAATCATCAGCCTCACTTCCAGAGTCATTGAAGTCCAGGGGCAAGACAAAAGTTGGGAAAACTATCAATGGCCCAGGATGTAGTGGGTGAACTTGGCATCTTCTATACCTGATCAAGCTCTCAACACTCCAAAGCTCCTGCTTCAGCTGCCTTCGTGACCATGGGAACAAATAGTTTTCATCAGCCCATTCCATTGGGAAAAGTCTTCATATACTTGGAGTACATATCCCCTGACTTACTGACAGGTTTATAGCCCACCAGTTACCATCAACCTAGGCTAGCCTGTCTGCCAAGATGGTTTTACTTTATTGTGGCCACTGCATAGGTTATAGCTCCTTGGAGCCACAGGTTAAAGTTGAGTGACAAATAGACACCACAGGTGGATGAGCAGCCCTGAAAAGTGTCCAGCAAGTCCTCATGCCAGAGGTCTTATTCGTCCATGAACAACTACGCAACCAGATTCTTTTCTCGTAATTTCCATGAGCAAAGGAATTACTTTCACTGGGAATTCTCTAGGCAAAGGATTCAACAAGCATGGCTAGCTAAATGGTTGTGAATTAACATGGACATCTACCATTTATTTCTGTGTTTGTTTTCAAAGAAAACATTCTTTCTATTGGGAACGATTGGGGGGGAGGGGAAGTGCCACCCAAAGGAAGAGGGATAGCTGGACTCCTAAAAAAAAAGTATGTGACTTGACAGCATGCCTGCTCACTAACTTGGCATAGCAACCAAGACTGAACATAGAAAACTTGTAAGGTGGAAAGATGATGGGACAGCAGAAAAATAAGAATAACTTATACTTCTTTTTGTAAAATGCATGACAAATATTATCTGATTTGATACTCATAATAACCCCATGATATAGGTTTGATAGACATTATGCTAGTATTTACATTAAGAAACTGAGAACCAGAGAAGTTATAAATTGTGCCTGGGCACATAGCTCATGTCAGAGAGGGAATTTAAACTCAGGTATTTATTGAAGCCAAGTCCAGTGCCCTTTCTCCTATACTGCTGTAGTTCTTGGCATTAGGACTGTTTAATATAGAAGCATCAAAGGAAGTTTTTTTACTTCTTTGTTTGTAAGAGTTGGAGAGATCTGAACAAGTCTGTAAGAAAATAAGACAGAACTTAACAAGACAGAGGGAGTTAAATGCAAAAGAGACAAGGATGGTTGCTGATATTATCAAGAGAATAGAATGAGAGATTATTTGTCTTGATGAAAAATATGTATGCCTCTTTTTACCCATGATTTTGGGAACTTAGAATGTGGGAAATGATACTGAAAAGTTTTGGAGGGAGAAGTAAATTGAGGAGTTCATGGTGAATGACCTAAACTTTCCCAGGGAGGTAGAAAGCTGATACACCTGTTAGAAACATAGAGGTAAGAGTAGGACTTTAGAAGAGTGAAAAAGATAAGTGACTGTCTGGCATGAGATTTGAAACAAATGAAAGTAGAGGAGCTCAAACCCCTCCAAATACCTGTAAAAAAAATGGCTCTACTAAGATGGCAGAGTAAAAGCAGTGACTTGCTTGAGCTCTCCCCCAAAACTTTCCAAATACCTGTAAAAATGGCTCTAAACAAATTCTAAAGCAGCAGAATCCACAAAAAGACAAAGGGAAGCAAATTTCCAGCCCAAGACAGCCTACATGGTTGATCTGAAAAGTATATCATGCTGGGCAGGGAACAGGAACACAGTTCAGTATGAGTGCACAGACAACCTAGAGCAGCCCTCAGAGGACTGAATGACATGCAGCTGTGGCAGTTTCCAGACTTCTCAACCCACTAACACCAAATACAACTTAGAAGGTCAATAGGAAAAGTCTGATTAGAGGAGGATTGCATGGATCTCTTTGCTGGTGCTGAGGCAGGATTCTCTTGTTTGTCCATACTGGGATCTGGGTGGTGGTCCTGGGGCAAGGAGAAGTGCTAGTGTGGTGGAGCTTGTAGTGGTGGTATAAATAAAATCCTCCTCACAGTTCCAAGGCAAAAAAGAGTGCTTGTGGCCACTCATAGACCAGAGCACAGTCCAGGAAAGGAGTAAACACCTCACTCCTTACCATGCCACCTTGGAAGAACTAAAAATTTACAGGTCCCTAGAAATATCTCTAAAAACACCTGCACAAAACCCCCAAAGGTTAGAGCAGTATATTCTCCACTCTGGAATCAGACCCCTTCCTTAACAGAGAGTTCATAACTCAAGTAATTGGCTGGGATCATGAACAAACAGCACAAAAATCTCAGAACAAATAATCTTTCTTTCATGACAAAGAAGATCGAAACATACAACCAGAAGAAGACAATAAAGTCAAAGCTCCTATGTCCAAAGCCTCCAAGAAAAATATGAATTGATTCCAGGCTATGGAAGAGCTCAAAAAGGATTTTGAGAAGCAAGTAAGAGAAATAGAGGAAAAACTACAAAGAGAAATGAGAGTGATTCAGGAAAGTCATGAAAAATAAGTCAACAGCTTGCTAAAAGAGACTCAAAAAAATACTGAAGAAAATAACACCTTAAAAAATAGCCTAACCCAAAAGGTAAAAGAGATCCAAAAAGCCAATGAAGAGAAGAATGCCTTAAAAAGCAAAATTGGCCAAATGGTAAAGGAAATCCAAAACCTACCTGAAGAAAATATTCCTTAAAAGTTAGAATGGAGCAATTGGCAGCTACTGACTTTATGAGAAATCAAGAAACTGTAAAACAAATTCAAAATAATGAAAAAATAGAAGACAATCTGAAATATCTCATTGGAAAAACAACTGACCTGTAAAATAGATTCAGGCAAAATAATTTAAAAATTATTGGACTATCTGAAAGCCATGATAAAAAAAAAAGAGCCTAGACATCATCTTTCAAGAAATTATCAAGGAAAACTGTCCTAATATTTTAGAAGCAGAGGGTAAAATAAAAATTGAAAGTATCTACCAATCACCTTCTGAAAGAGACCCCCAAAGGAAAACACCTAGGAATATTGTAGCCAAATTCCAGAGTTCCCAGGTCAAGGAGAAAATATTGCAAGCAGCCAGAAAGAAACAATTCAAGTATTGTGGAAACACAATCAGGAAAACACAAGATTTAGCAGCTTCTATATTAAGGGATCTAAGGTCTTGGAATAAGATATTCCAGAGGTCAAAGGAGATAGGATTACAACCAAGAATCATCTACCCAGCAAAATTGAGTATAATCCTTCAGGGAAAAAAATGGTCATCCAGTGAAATAGAGGATTTTTAAGCATTCTTGATGAAAAGACTAGAGCTGAATAGAAAAATTGGACTTTGAAATACAAGACTGAAGAGAAGCATGAAAAGGGAAATGAAAGAAATCATAAGGGACTTATTAAAGTTGAACTGTTTATATTCCTACACGGGAAGATATTTGTGACTCATGAAACCTTTATCAGTATTAGTGTATTGGAGGCGGTGCATTATGTATATTTAGACAGTTAGATAGATAGATAGATAGATAGATAGATAGATAGATAGATAGAGGGCACAGGATGAGTTGAAGAAGAAGGGGTGATATCTAAAAATAAAATTAAGGAGAAGGATTATACTGGGAGAAGGTGAAAGGGAGAGGTCGAATGGGGTAAATTATCTCACTTAAAATAGATAAGAAAAAAGCTTTTACAGTGTAAGAGAAGTGGGGGAAGGTGACAGGGAACGAGTGAATCTTATTTTCATTGGATTTGGCTTAAGGAGAGAATAATATACACACTCAACTGGGTATGGAAATCTATATTATCCTGCAGGAAAATAGGGGGGAAAGGGATAAGAGAGAGTGATAGAAAGGAGGACATATTGGAGGAGGAGATAATCAGAAGCAAACACTTCTGTGAAGGGACAGGGTCAAAAGAGAGAATAGAATAAATGGGGGGTGGGATAGGATTAAGGAAAATATACTTAGTTTTTTGCAACATGACTTCTATGAAAGCATTTTGCATCACTACACATGTATAAACTGTATCGAATTGCTTCCCTTCTCAATAAAGGTGAGTGGGGAGGGAGGAAGGGAGAAAATTTGAAACCCAAAGTTTTTTTAAAATTAATTTTATTAGTTAATTTTGATTTATCAACAATCACTTCCATATGCTTTTGAGTTTAAAATTGTTCTTCCTCTTCCTCCCCACCACCCTCCCCAAGATGGCACACAATCTGATGTAGGCTATACATTTACATTCCTATTAAACATTTTCACATTGGTGAAGTTGTAAGTAAAAATTAAAACCAATAGGAGGAACCATTAGAAAGAGGAAACACAACTCAGCAGAAGAGAGAAAAAAAGTCACATTCACAGTACGATTACTATCTATGTCTTTTTCTCCATCTTTTTTCCCCATTTATGCTTTTCTTTCTCCTTTCTCCTTCCCCCCCCACTAATGTTTTGCTTTTGAACACAGCCTCCTTCAGTCTCTCCTTGCTTCTATTATCCCTTTCTGTTTTCTTCCCCCTTTCCCTTACTGCTTCTTCCCTCCCTTCTATCACCTCTCCCTTTTCTTTCCCCTTTTCCCTCCTACTGCCTATAGGGCAAGTTAGATTTCCATACCTAACTGATCATGTTATTCCCTTTTTGAGCCAAATCTGATGAGATAAGGTTCAAAGATGCTCACCTCCCTCCTTTCTTTCCCTCTGCTGTAATAGGATTTTCTATCTTTTCCTGTAATGTAATTTACCCTTGTCTGCCTCCTCCTTTCTCAGTGCATTTTTTAACATCAGACTAATCCACTTACTTGGATCCATTTAACCCACTTGATTAGATTTTCTTTTTATCATTACATCAAAGTCAACTAGTATCTACCCCCTTTATGTATACTTCTTTAACATGGTATAATAACAATACAGTTCTCAAGAGTTGCAAATGTCATCTTCCCTTGTAGGGATGTAAACAGTCCGTCCTTATTAACAACATTTTGTATCTATTCTGTCCCATTTACCTTTTTATGTCTTTTTTGAATCTTCTACTTGAAGATCAATTTTTTGGTTGAGCTTTGGTCTTTTTATCAGGAAGGTTTGGAAGTCCCTTATTTTGTTGAATATCCATCTCCTCCCTTGAAAAATCATGCTCATTTTTGCTGGGTAGTTGATCCTTGGCTGCATTCCAAGCTCCTTTGCCTTATGGAATATCATGTTTCGTACCCTGCGGCCTTTTAATGTACAAGCTTCAAGGTCCTGTGTAATCCTGACTGTGGTTCCAAGATATTTAAATTGTTTCTTCCTGGCTGGTTGCAGCACCTTCTCTTTCATCTGGTAATTTTGGAATTTTGCTATTATATTCCTTGGCATTTTCAATTTGGGATCTCTTTCAGGTGGTGAGTGGTATATTCTTTCTACGGTTATTTTACCTTCTGTTTCTAGGACTTCAGGGCAGTTTTCCTTTATGATTTCCTGAAAGATAACTGTATATCCAGGCTCTTTTTTCCATCATGATTTTCAGGTAGTCTAATAATTTTTAAATTGTCTCTCCTGGATCGATTTTCCAGGTCAGCTGTTTTACCAATGAAGTATTTTACATTTTCATCTATTTTTTTCACTTTTATGTTCTGTTTGACTGATTCTTGCTCTCTCATACAGTCATTAGTTTCCAATTCTACTTTGTCCAATTCTAGTTTTTAACAGTTTTCTTCTGTTAGTTTTTGTACTTCCTTCTCCCATTGGCCAATTGTATTTTTAAGGGATTTGTTTTCTTAAATGTACTTTTTTTCCAGTTTGCCAATTGTGTTTTTGAAGGACACTTCTACCTCTCTCACTAGACTTTTAAAATCCTTCTTGAGCTCTTCTAAGAAGGTTTTTTGGGCTTCAGATTAGTTCATATTCCCTTTCGATGTTGCAGATGTGGGTTTGTTGACAATGTTGTCCTCTTCAGAATTTCTGTCTTGATCTTCACTCTTCTCATAATATGAATCTATGGTACTTTTCTTTTTACTCATGGTTTCTTTATTTCCTGGTCTTTAAAGAGACTGAGCTGTCCTAGCGGGGAACAGAGGGCGCTGACCCAAGCCTCTTGTGTTGGGAGCCTAGGTCTTGGTCACTGGCTTTGTGTGCTGGGGCCTCATACGTCGGCAATTGGAGGCTGTAGGTTTCTGGCAGCTTACCTAGTGTTGGCCTGGAATCAGCAAGGGTGAAACTTTCAGGCAATTCTAGGTTGCCTGCTTTTCCTTTCCTTTAGCTTTCTTCAACTCCTTTTAGATGAGTGCTGCAGGGTGTTTATCTGCCTGGGGCCCATTGCAATGCTGCCACCCCCCGCTTCTGCTGGTGCACTGGGGGATTCCTTTGAGGTATAATGCTGATGCAGCTGGTGGTTTTCTGAGCTTGTTTCAGTCAGTTTCCCTGCCCTCACTGAGTCACTCAGAGGTCCAGTTGTTGGTGTTTGCCTTCTCTACCACCTGGGCTTAGGATCTCCTTCTGGTTGACAGTGGAGGCTGCAGGGTTCTGACATTACCTGGTGTTGGGTTGGACTCAGCAAGGCTGTACTTTAGGAAGACTCTAGGTTGCTTTCTTCAGTTCCTTTCAGATGAATGCTGCAGGATGCTTATCAGCCTGGGGCTCTTTTTAGTGCTGCTTCCCTTATTTTTGCTGAGGCACTGGGAGACCCGTTTGCTGGGCTGCTGCACTGCTGTTCCCATCTTTCTTCTAGTTCAGCTGTTCCAGGGTTTTTTTTTTTTTGGGGGGGGAGTGATATTTCCCGGGTTTTCAGAGGTTGATAGGGGAGGGTTAAGGGGGACTATCTTTTTATTCTGCCATCTTGGCTCCCAGAAGCAGAAGTCCCCCAAAGTTTTAAAAAAATATTAACAAATGTTTTTACATGCAACTGTTAAATAAAATATTCAGACAACGGTGTATAGAAATCTATCCTGCCTTGCAAGAAAATAGAAGGGGAAGGGGACAAGAGAAGGGGGAATATGGTGATAGAAGGGAGGGGCAAAGTAGGTGAAGGAGTATTCAGAATGCATACCATCTTGAAGTCGAGGAGGCAGGAGATGGGGAGTATATTTGGAACTCAAAATCTTGTGGAAGTGAATGTTGAAAACAAAATAAATAAATTAATAAATGTTTTTTTTTTAAAAAAAAGGAGTAAAAGGATTATCATAGAAGATCAAGGGCCTCAGTGAAATTATTCCTCCATGCAGAGCCCATGCCAAATTCTAAAAGAGACATTATTTCTATGTCAAAATTACAGATGCATTAGTCTGCAGGAGAGTGTTTCAATATTCTATTTCTTCCCAATAATTGAAGAATTTAATTTGTTGGTCTAACATTCTTCACAAGGAGCAAATATGTGTCAGGTACAAATAATCTGAGCAATTTTCAATTCCTTATTGTGGTGTTAATTGCTACAAATGATGTGAGCCATTTTGTTTCGATCCTCAATCTTTTACAAAGATTTGTTTCTTCAAAGAATAACCAACTCTCAGGGTATTGATTCTTCTTCAATCTGAGTACTATTCCATTAGAACTTTGATTAAATTCCATTTCTAAATTATTATTTTGCTCCCACAACCATTGTTTCCCTTCTCAATCATAGTTTCCTGATATCCCTCAGTAGACACATATTTACGTATAGTGGTATTAGTGTTACTTAGAACAAGCACAAATTTTAATACGGTTTCATTTAACACAAAAGTAGCCATATATGTGTGCATCTATTTGCTTGGCCTCCTTTATGACTTTAAAAATATAAAACTAATTTTCCCAGTGTTAGATTTTACTCTATTGAATATTGCATTTCATAAAATAAACACATGCTAAATTGCTCTAATGTTGTACTTTTTAATAACATATATTATCCAGAGGAAACATGCAAAAGTTCTAGCTACTAAAGAACATGAGTGACTTTTAAAGATACTGCAGTGGCTTTTCAAGGGGGAAACTAAAATATTTCAAACATTATTCAGGCCTCCAGTCAAACAAACTCTGCAGCCCTGAAGCCAAAAAGAAAGTATGGATGAAAACAAGCAAAAAATAATAGCATTAACTGAGAAATTATTACTTTAAAACTAATTAATCATCAGAAAATGTGCAAGAACCTTAGGAGGGACCTGGTAGCTCAAGGGGCTGTCTGTGTATCCTCTATGACATTGAAGCTGGCAAAACAGTGATAAGAACCTGTTTGTTTTTTTAAGCTATTAACCATTCCTATGAAGATAAAGCTCTTATCATAAAGAATAGCATACTGAAGATAGGAAAAATGTAACTGTTCCCTTATTAAACTATTTTTCATTCAAAGCTGTATCAAAACTGTTGTCAAAAGAAGGCAAAGTGACTGAACAAATTGTCCAATGAATGTGAAGAAATAGTATTGTCATGTAAGAAATGAAGAAAGAAATGGTTTCAGAGAAACCTGGGAAAATTTGGTGGAAGAATTGCAAAGTGAAGTGAGCAGAACCAAGAAAATAATTTATTTAATAATAGCAATATTTTAAAAATGGACAATTTTGTAAAACATCAGAACTTTGATTAATGCCGTCCTTGATCCACGATTCCAGAGGACTAAATATCAACACTGCCCACCTCACAGTGGAGAGAAGATGGACTCACGAGCATTTGTTTTACTATGTTTATATGTTACAAAGGTTCTACATGTCTCTCTTTTTAGAATTTTACTTCTTGCAGGGCTGGGGGAAGGGAAAAGAAGAAAAATACAAATTCTTGATAATTTTTAAAAGTTTGATATACGTTATGTACAAAAATAGCAGTCCACATGAACAAAAATCCATGTCTGTGGGCCACATGGCTTTCTTCATTTCTAACAAAATTGAAATATGACCTATTCAAATATGTATTTTAACAATCCCAAAGCAGGATAAAAACCCATTCATAAGTGCACAGTTATAATATAAAGCAAGTCACAGATTGATTGTGATGAAATGAAAAAGAATGTTGTAATTTAAGGAAACTATTCTTAAGAACTATGTATTTAGGGGGCAGCTAGGTGGCACAGTGGTTAGAGCACTGGCTGTGAAGTCAGGAGGACCTGAGTTCAAATCCAGCCTCAGACCAAACACATGACACTTAGTAGCTGTGTGATCCTGGGCAAGTCATTTAACCTCAATTGCTTAACCCCAATTGCCTAAAAACAAAACAAAACAAAATAAAAAAACAAAAAAACTGCATTTGTATAGCTTGCTGAAGGTAACAACTTAGATTTCAGCAGTTTCATGTGCTTCCAGTAAACAAAACAAAATTTTTTTGGTTAAAAAACATAAATCGGCAAATCTATAGCTCATTGTAAAACATGCACTCCAAAAAAGTATTTCTAGAAGTTTTTACTTCCTCTGGGTTTGGAAGTCTTGTCCTGATGGAGAAATGATTAACTGTAATAGATAATGATATTGTGAAACAGTATTGTTTTGCTATTATAGAATTTCCCCAATGAGGATTAAGTACTATAAACATGGGCTGGGACTATCTCACACATCACAAAAAGTTAAGACAATTTTGCCCCAAGACATAGAAATGAGAACCTAACATGATTTAAACTCCTTTGAAAACCTAGGGTGCATGATTAAGGCTAAACTTGGAAAAAAATAGACTGTTCATCAAAGAATGCTTAGGATACAATGTGATATGATTTTATGATAAATTGATAAATATATGTCAAAATACTGTGAACTCTATACTAAATGGTATAAAACAAGTGACTGTAGTAAAAAGGGCATATTTTATATTAAAAGTTTTTAAAGATGTAAAAAAAAGTGTAAAATTTAATATGTAAATCAACACATTTATTTACTTTTTTGTTTCAAGTAATTTTTCTATTTTATAAGCAATTTATTAATTTGTCATGTCTCCAGCTAAAATAAACAGTGCAAATCTCTTCTACCATATGAAGAGAGGAAATTTTTATTAATTATACTGTATTACATCCTCTTCCTGTTCCTATGATGATTATAGGCATTGCTTCTCCACTACTTTTCCTAAAATGTCACTCAATCATCTAACCCAGATGTCCTACCTTACCTACTTCTTAACATACTTTTGGTTATTTTTTAGAAATAGATATTTTTCAGATTTTTTTTATTTTATTGATGTAAAGTAATTCCAAAAGTGTGAACCCTCTCCACTAATGAAAATTATTTGTAAGTTATAGTCTTACAGAATTCCGTGGGGCATTAAGTGGTTAAGAAGATTCCACAGGGACACACAGCTAATAAATGTCAGAGTTGGAATTTGAACCAAATTCTTTCAGAATCTAAGTGTGTCTATTCATCCTCTATTCTTTACTACTTCTCTTATCTTCAGCTAACATCATGAATATTCATCAGATTACTCCTGTCTTTAATTCTATCCAAAAGCTAACTACACAGGAGCTATTTTTTTCCCCTTAGATTTACTTTCCCGTTTTTCTTGTCATTTATATTTAACAGCAGACATAATTCTTCCTCATCATTTCCTTTCCTCGCTTCCTTTCCCTAGTTACACTAAGATAAAAGGTCATTAGGCTTTAGACTGTGGAAACAGCTCCTACCAGAAAAGGTTGAAGAAAATGTGGAAGAAGCATCCTCATAGCTTTCTTAATTACCAAGTACATTTGTCTTGAACAGGTACTTTATATCTTGACCAATTCATTTCTAAGACCAAATTTCTTCATCCATTAAACAATTTAACTTCTTGGCCTCCATAACACAATATAAGTGTATTCTAGCTCTTCCTTCTCTCCCACTACCCTTTTCTGAGTAAATTACATTTGAATAACTTGGTGGAACTACTACATTAACTATTCATTGTCATAGTAATAATAAACCCAGTTTCACTAGCTGAAGAAAACTTGATGGTGAACTTTCTCTTCTTTGTATATGACTTTGTCCCATTGTCTCTATAGTGAGAAAGCTGCTATTTACTAGTTATTGTCGAAATAAAGAACTTAGCATCAGCTTTATGGGTACCAAAACTGAAAACTTTGTACATTGTGTATTTAAATGGATAATATTATACAATGTTATCCACAGGGTCAGTTTATTCAGGTATTTGGAAGTGCATTTTCTGTGGCTGACCCCTAAACACACACCCAACATCAATATGAGAAAATCTCCATAGGCCATTTGAAGGATGTTTGATAGTTTAATCACATAATTGGCAAGTCCAGTAATCATAATTATTTAGGCCCAAATGGTCTGTTTTTAATTTCATATAATGTTTGTTCAAGGGCTTGTGTGCATTCAAAGCACCTTTCCTGAAATACTTTAGCCAGGCTCTATCACTCATTCTTTCTATCTATGATATATCTATCATTCAGGCTCATGAGAAAATGTAATAATATTCCATTATCTGGGCATAGGGACATGTCAGGCTTCTTCATTTTGATATTAGAGAATCAACTCTGCTATATTTTTTAATTAATTTGTTTTGCTTTGTTTTGCTTTTAATAACAGGTTGATATTAGAGCTGGTTATGGGAACTGAGGTGAAGGATTGTTAGTGGTCAAGAAAAGGAGGAAACTCACCTTGAGCCCAGTGTAGTTCCTAGGTTAGAATCTAAGTGGTGAGAAGGCTCAGGGATTATGCTTAGGGCATAGGTAGCTTAGTCTGGAACTGTTGGCCATGAGATAAATTAGATTTGACGTGACATAACTCTGAAAGATAGTTAGATCTATATAAGTAGAAAAGAAAACAAACAGCATAGCAAGGGCAAGTAAAAACGTGCATTTATATAAGTGTTTTAAGCTATGCAAAATACTTGCATATTTATACAATAACACTGCGAGGTAAGTAGTACAAATTATTTAAGAAGCTTGTTCCTGGATACACAGTATTTGTCTGAAGCAAGATTCAAACCCAGATCTACTCATTTGAAATCTACCACTATATTCAAAATTTCATATAGCCATTCCATAATGATGTACAACAGTACAAATAAATGCCCACACTAATAAGATATTTCTATTATAGCTGCCATAGTGGCATAGTGAAAAATTATAGGATAAAAAATATATTTATGTATCATTAATGTGAATAAAACTTTTTGAGAAGTTCTATCTTGTGTAATAACATCCATGACAGCAATATGGAGTGATTATAAAATGAATATCTGGTATAATTAAATTATTCAGAACTCTAATAATGTAATATATTTATGATCTTATTCATTCGGTTATTTGATCCAATGATGGAGTCACATCAGAAGAATAGTTAACATTTTATTATTATCAATAGTGTGCTAGAACTAATTTAACCTGACTTGTGAGAGCTGATTGTTAAATTTTAAATGAGTACTTACATTCAGAAATTTCAAATGGTGTACAAATTCAAGCTTATTTTATTGTTGATTTTTATCTAGACTTAAGAAAGTGATGGAAAAAAATGTTACTCATAAAGATTAAATTTAAAAATACGTTGTGTGTAGTTGTGGTTTATTTGTCCCTCCCTCTGCCTCCCTGCCCAATAGTTGTTAAATATTTACCAGCATACCTAGGAATAGTCATACGATTTAAACAACAGGCCATACTATAGGGTGTGTGAAAAGTCTTAGAAAAGCACTAATAGTTTTTTAATGCCCTGTAAAGCACAGCAAATAGAAAAGCAAATATAAGGCTATTAGTGTTGAATTCCTAGCTTAAAAACAAGTATTAATTTCTTTTTTATTTCTGTTCATCATTTCTTTTTTATTGTTATGGACACTTGACAGCATGATTTTATAATGACCAAAATATCATAATCAATGAGTTTTATTTATATTATTCCCTGTATTTACCAAAAGGTGGGGTATCTTACAAGTGTTTGTTAAAGTTATTCTCTAATCTCTTTCAGACATTCAGTAAGAAGAGCTAAAAGTTAACACAGTAAATGCCGTAATTTTCCATTAATAGGAGATGCTTTAGGCAAACAGATAGGAATAAGTGATGATATGGTTGTATTGTTAGAAGCATGGTTTTCATATCAACAAATTTGTACAGAATAGAATTTCATGGATAATGTGCCACCTGTTGCCACTGCCTCTTGGCTTTCTCATCAGCCATCAGTACCAATTTACAACCAGCTAGACTGTCACAAACATAGAAACACATACATACACGCATATTTATGTTTTCATCAAGAGATATGCGTATGTCTCTATATGTATCCCTACAAAAAGAGAAAAAAGACTTTTTTTAAAGTTCCAAATGTTTCCTTCTGCAATGTTTTGTCAGAAACAAAAATGATATGCCTTCCAACCAAATTCTGTAAAAAATTGACAGAATATATAAATGCTAAACTCAGTGAGGATTTTTTATTTCACAGAGATGCTTGGTATATAAATTATATTAAATCACATTATTTGATTATAATTATATTACATTTCATACTATATATGCATATATAAATTATTAAAAATATATTAAAAGAGTCAAAGCCTTGATGTCTTAATTCAGCTATATATAGATCTAAGATAAGAAAACTTTCTGATCATTCCACTACCATATGTTAGAACTGCAATAAAATGAAATTTTACCTAAATTGTTTTAAACCACTTCTGAAAGATATCACTCAAAGTGGTCTACTGGTAGTTTATTGAACAACTAGGAATCTTTTATATGCAAAATATCCTGTATGCCACAATAGTGAGATGTGGTTCCAGATCTGATAAAGTTCTAATAAAATAAAATATATCTGTTAAGACAGGATGCATATTACTGGAATGTCATCTATATAACCTTATATCCAATTGCAATATCAGCCAAAATTTACAATAATTATAATACTGAATACATATAAAGTACTATTTTTATGTAATTAAAATTCTCTTGCATCTCCATAGTTGAAAGAACATTCAGGATGCATGAAAGAATTTTGCATTCCAAAACAATGAAATTTAACTTGTAAATTAAGGTTGAATTTCTTTCCTCCTCCCCAAGATGGGTATAGATACATGAAAAATGAAAGATGTGTTTTTGGGGCAGGTGTTATTAGATATAGGAGAACACATAAAAGCAGCCAAGGAAAATTATCTCACTTCTCAAAACATAATCATATTTCTGGAATAAAATCGCTTTCTCCAAATTGGTAATTACACATAGCTTACAAATAAACAACAACAGCAAAAAGAACTAATTTAATCACAGTGTATCCAAGATTGAAGCCATCTCATGGCTTTCTGGTCCAATCCATACCTAAATGGAAATCCCCTCTGCAATATCCTTAATGAGTAATTATTTAGCCTTAGCTTGAAAATTTTCAGTGACTGGCACTCTACTAACTTTCTAAGCATCTGTTTCCATTTTTTGGATCGTTTTGTTAGGAAGTTTTTCTTACATAATAAATGTGAAATCTGACTTGCTGAAGCCTGTGTATACTGCTCCTAACATTATATCTGTGACCAAAGAGAATTGTCTAGTTTCTCTTTAGGTGGTAATTCTTCAAAAACTTATTTTAGCACAACTATCCTGTCTTCCCTGACTTGTTTTCTTCCTACAGAACTTTCCTACTTCCCCCAATTCATCTTTGTATATCCTTCCCACTCTGGTGATGCCTCTGTCCTGAGGCTTGCTTTTGGGATTTGTGAGTTCTCAGCTCTGACTACTATTTCTGGAGGGTCTCCAACTATAATCTTTTCATACTTGACTCCGTTCACTCCCTGGATTTCACTACCTCTTCATCCAAAGCTTTACCCTTGACAACTTAGTAACACCCTCCCCATCTTTCATGTGTTGCTCCCCTTTATGTGTGGCATTCTCCCATGAAAATGTAAACTCTGTGAGACTAGGAAATGTCTTGTTTAATTTTAAGTGCCTCTAATACTTTGCACAGCAACTAAAATGTAAATGCTTTATCAGGGCAGGTAAGTGTCTCAGTTCAATAGAGCACCTGCCCTTGAGTCAGCAGGACTTGAGTTCAAATCTGGTCTCAGGCACTTGACACTTCCTGATAGTGTGACCCTGGGCAAGTCACTTAACCCCAAAGCCTAGACTAAATAAATAAACTAAAATTTAAAAAAAAATGCTTTAGATATCTGTTTATGTATCCTGGGTGGCCTTTTAGCCTCTTAGTATTCTGTATCATTACAGAAGCAGAGTAAACTTTATTTCTTAGAGGAAGAAGAAAAAGAATCAAGATGAATGTGGCAGCAAAACTTTGTATTAACCAGTACATTAAGCATGGAGCAGCCGTCTTTGAAGAGATGAAATTGCCTGTTTGTTTGTTTCTAAACAAACACCTGTTCAAAGTGCTGGTTAATAGTAACAGAATAATGAAATGACATCTTAATGAAGAGCATAATTTAATGAGGTGTTTCAAAAGATGAAAACTTGTGGTTGTACTACAAGTTTTAGCTGATTTCTTTTTTCCTTTTGTGAAGTATTTGTTCTAACTTCAAATGACTGATCCCCATTACTGCTGATAGATTAACATAGAGGTTAATATTAGGAGCTGCCTGTGTACATGGCCTTCATTAGCACTATATAATTAAACTGAGGTTCCTTGAGCTTGACTTGTCAGACAACATTTTATCTAGATGAATGACTTCTTCTTAACTCAAATGCTTGGATGCATCTCAGAATGGGTTGGCATTTGGCAGCCTACATTATGACATGTTATCAGGCAAAATAGTACAAAGAAAAAAAAATCATTATTTCAAAGAAGAAATACATCCAAAAAACTGAAAGTATAAAAACAGTCATGGCTCTGGGATGGGGAGGGAGGAGTGGGAGATGAAAGAAATATATCTAGTGAAAAAGAACACTTTTATTCCAAAAATTTGCAACTAGGTTCCCAGAGAGCAAATGTGACTCACATCAACCAGTCCCAAGCTGCAGTGCTGCTATAAAGCAGTAAGTTGAGGCAATTCATGAAGCAGATCCATGGTTAAAAAAAAAAAAGCCTTTTTTAACTTCCCCATAAATTAGCAAAATCTTTTGTGTTGCCATTACTTTTGACTTATTCGGTGAGTGACACACAGTTCTCTTTTGGTTGGTCTCAGATAATTTGTTAATTTGAGAATGGAGCTGGAATCTTGGTGAAAGTTGTACAACCCATATCATTTCCTTATTTTCCCCTTCTACAAAATATGTTTTAGTTGTTTTGAGATAACATGTGTTAAGTGCTTAATAGATGCTAGTTGGAGTGAATTAAAATGTAGAGATAGCATAATGCTTTTACAGATCTTAGAAAGTATGTCATCCTTCAACTTTCTCTGTGGTGTTGGACCATAACTAAAATAATTGGGTCTTAAACAGTCGATCTGATTCTTTCAGTCTTTGTCACAGGAGAAGGAATTAATACGTCATCAGTCTTGTAAAAATTAAAAATCTTGAAAATTTCAGATAGTGATTTGGGGGCATATTCTATGATATTGTGTAGATAATGACATGAGTTATATATGTTGCCAAATAAATGATTAGAATATGATTTGCTGTAAAATCTCAGACGTACCTTCTAGCACTGGAGAACTCATCTTTTGATCCTCATCCTGTTTAAACAGTACCAATATTTTGATTCTTCATTGGTAGTGATTTTAAAGGAGAAAGAAGTGAAGCACAGGAAAACAAAGCTGTATCAAAGTCATTCAAAATAATTTCATTTATCTTGACTACCTACAGACTTATAATTTCTGTTATCTTCCATGTCTATATCAGTTTATGACATAATGATTTCTCTGAGTTATACAGAGTATAATTCATTAAAGCAAAATCTGGTTATTTTTATTCCTCCAGAATTACTAGAATGGGCTAACACATTTGAGAAAGATCTCTAACAGCAAGGATAGGGGAAAACAGTATTATTTATATAGCCACTTTTGACTCAGAGGATTAACTAGAATTCCTCAAGCCCTGCTTTCCACTAACACTACCATTCCCACAAAAAAAAAGAGTCAGTACACCATATTTCATAAAGGACTGCCTTTAGAGTCAAGAAGACATGGGTTCAAGTTGTACTTCTGACATATAGGCAAATCACTTCACCTCTTAGTATTCCCAGGTGACTCTTTAAGATAATAAATTACAGAGGATATCTTTTGGTAGACTAAGTTTCCACTTTGGGATTTTCCCACACTACATAATTCATAGTTCTTAACCAAAGAACAACAACAGTAAAACAATTTTTGTAACCCATGGCCTAGGGCACAATGGAATGACCCCATTTTCTAGCTCACGTGGGCTGGGTTTGATTCTGTAGGGATGAACATAAAGGTTCAATTTCTCTCTTTTACTTGTAGCCTCTACCCAACAATAAATATACCTATGATATAGTTTGTGTTAGGTTTCTTGAAATGGATTCATGATCACTGAATCCAATAAGGGCACAGAAAGCACACATTAAAATCTTATCAGTTGTGAGACCAACTTTATGTTACCTTACAGAGAAAGGGAAAAGAGGCAAAGTACTCACAGGAGCCTGAAAAAAAAATAATAAAGCAACCCACCTGGACAACTTGTGTATATCATGCATTAAGGCAACACCCTGTTGCCTGATATTCTGTTAAAATCTCTCTTACTCAGGGTCACAAACAATGCTCTCCAGACTCCTAGTGCCACTCTTTGGCTTAGAATTCCTGCAAAAAGTAAAATATTTTAGGGTCTGGTGAAAAAAATAATCTCCTTTCTATCAAACCTATCCCATTTAAGTAACCCATCAGTTTTTCTTTCTATGTAAGACTGTATAGTAACAATATGGAAAATCTTCATTTCTCTCCAAGTAATATATTTCATCAGGGAATCTCTTTCAATTGAAGGAGCTTTTAAAATAGGGACCCTAAATTTTGTTTTAAAATTTTGATAACTGTATTCCAATATAATTGATTTCCATCAAACTCCTTTGAATTTTCTTGTATATATTTAAGTGGTCCATAGGATGCATTTGACCACCAAAGTAATCCATGACATAAAGAAGTTTAAGAACAACTGGTCTAGAAGTTTCTTTGTCTCAATTTTCAAATATAGGCTTCTTCCATAGAACTACCAAGTCTGGCATTCTCCTCCTCGCCCATTGCCTTGCCCACATCTGTTTCTGAAAAACAAACAAACAAAAATTTTCAGTGCCTCAGTTGCTGCTCCCTGTTAAGCTGGGGAAGTCTGTTCTCATGATCTTAGTTATTCTCCAAGAATCTATTACTTCAAATTAAAAGAATGAAAATTTCTAAAAGGATTAAAATTTTTACTGATACTTGTTCCTAACTCAAGTTGCTATCAGCAGCTCTGTTAGGAGTGGGGGTAAAGAAGATCCCATCCCTACTTCACCCTAGAATAAGTCACAAGAGGAAAAGGCAGAGAAAATCTTAGAGAGCAAGAACAATTGACAAGCTATTTTTTATAGGCAATGCAGAAGAGTAGAGCATTTTCAGTTGAGCAATCAGCAGAAGGCAGCCCCAGTCTGATATTCAACAAGAATTACATGATAGGGCAACTTTCTATTTCATGAAAAAACTCCCCATTGTTACCTAAAGCAATGTTCCAGACTCTGTAATCTTATCAACTTATTTGGGGAAATTCTCAAATTAATCAGTGACTCTTATAATCATCCTTTTTATACAGAGGCAGAATACCTTTAATAGTTAATTGAAGCAATATTATAGAATTATAAAATGTTAAGAAGGAATATTACATAATATATAGTTTGACAGGTGAAGATACTGAATCCCAGAGGGGTAAAATTATTTGCTCAGAGTCACACAGGTATGAAGGAGCAGATCTGGGATTTGAACCCAAGTCTTTTTATTCAATCCAAGCCCTCTTTCTCTTGTAACATTTTCCTATTTCATGACTACAGCTTGATAATGTTCATACTATCATTTCCAAACTGAAAATATCACATGCTATTCCCATTATTATTCTTATTTGGCCTCTAGGTTAATTGCTTGTGAATGATTCATTCAAACTAAACTTCCAGACTATGTCCTCTGGAGATGACACCAGTGCCCTATTGTCTCTTAATGTATGCCCAACATCTTTTGTAGATGTGTAGAGGAAAATATGCTAACAGAAATTAGAATCTAGCATTACTGGAATACACTTTAAAATTGCATGAACTGTTATCACACTCAGGTAATAAAGAAGGATTTACAATATGGGCTAGTCTCCAGGCAAGGTGCTTGGAATTGAAACACTGAAAATTCTATTCTTGTTTCTACTGTTAACCCATTGTATAATCTAAAATTCACTAAAAAAAAAAATTCACTTATGTGGATCTTAGTATCCTCACAAGAATCACAGTGAGATAGTATCTCTCAACACCCCATGCCTCCACATTTTCAAAGAATTGGGGCTTTGTCACATGTGAAATTTCTGCAAGCATACTTCTAGGATTCTAAATGCTGAACTTACATTATATATTTCCAGAACCTTAAGCTAAAGGTCCAAATATCAGGATTCAAGAAGCAAATGCTCTTTTAGATAGATACCATATGTTTGTTTCAAATGTACCATTACAAAAGAAAAACTTTTGGGACTGGATACAATTATATGAGGAAATTATTTTTTTACTTATTCTACCTACATAGATGGACAAATTCAAGAAGTCTATTGATCAATTCAAAATAATTTCGCATAATTTTCAATCAACCTGAAGAGGGTTTTCAGTATTTAAAAAGCTAAGTTTATGACCTGAAACATTCAAAATTATCATCATTACTTGGATGAAGACAGAGTCATGCTCATCAAATTTCCAGATAATTCAAAATCAAGAAGAAATAACTACTAAGATGAGGAAGAGGAAGAGGAGAATGGTATATGACATTTAAATAGGACTTTAGGGATAGCTAGGTGGTTCAGTGGACAGAGCACCGGTTCTGGATTCAGGAGGACCTGAGTTCAAGTCCAGCCTCAGACACATAACACTTACTAGCTGTGTGACCCTGGGCAAGTTAGTTAACCCCATTGCCTAGCCCCCCCCAAAAAAAAAATAGGACTTCAAAACTTTCAAAGACTTTCATAACATTTTATATGAGTTTCACTCTATCTCTATATGGTATCTATCATATTAATTCAACATACTACCTTCATTTTTTATGCATAAGGAAACTTAAACTCAATGAGATTAAATGATTTACCCACTGTCACAAAGCTGTTAATGCCAGAGGTCAAATTTGAACCTATAACTCCAAATCCAGCATTCTCATCACTATGCAACAGTGCCTCTTAAGATATATAATAGCATCAAAATTTGTAAAGATATTGAGCAGCTATAATATAGGGCCAAAATAAAGATAAAATACAATAAAGATGTCCAGCATGATGCCAAAGAATGCGACTGAAAAACAGATTTCATCCATTACCTCAAAATATCAAGTAATTGGTAAAATGAAGTAAAAGAATAAAAAAAAGGTACACAGAAGATATAAGAAGGAATACTTCATGAGGATAACCTCATAGGAAAAAAAGAACAAAATACTGAAAAAAAAAGAATAAAAAGCTCGAAAGTGGCCCTATACAATGAATAACATATACTAAAATAAATTGATGCAACAATTTTAGAAAATAGGTAAATTATGAGAATTATGTAAACGACCCTCTGAAATGATAATAGAACAATAACAACATTCCTCAGAATTCTAGAAAAAAAGCAAAGAAACAAATAATGTTTGGAATTAAAGATTTAAAATATGTATTCAAAATATTAACAAGAGACATTGTAAAAAGGAACAGAATACAGAGTATCTTTCAAAAGAACAACAACTGGGGGAAACAGAGCCAAGATAGCAGAGTAAAAGGGATTCAGCTGAGCTCTCCCCAAAATGCCTCCAAACAAAATTGAAAAATGACTCTAGACAAATTCTAGAGCAGCAGAACCCACAAAAAGACGGAGTGAAACAAATGTCCAGTCCAAGATAATCTGGAAGGTCTGCAGGAAAGATCTGCTGCACCAGGGTGAGAGAGGAGCACAGGGCAGATGGGCCCCAGCAAACCTGGATCAGGCCTCAGGGTGACTGAATCACTGGCAGTAGTGGTGGTTTGCAGATCTCTCAGCCCACAGATGCCAAAGACAATGTAGAAGGACAGCAAGAAATATCTGTTGCACCTGGGTGAGAGTGGGGTGCAGTCCAGAGGGTAAAATAGAAATTGAAAAAATCCACCAATCACCTCTTAAAAGAGATCCAAAAATGACAAGTCCCACAAATATTAAAACAAATTCCAGAGTTCCCAGGTCAAGGAGAAAATATTGCAAGCAGCTAGAAAGAAATAATTCAAGTATCTTGGAGCCACAATCAGGATAACACAATTTTAGCAGCTTCTACATTAACAAAAATTGAGGTCTTGGAATACTATTTTCTGGAGGGCAAAGGGTCTAGAATTACAACCAAGAATCACCTACCTAGGAAAACGGAGTATAATTCTTCAGGTGGAAAAATGAATATTCAATGAGATAGAGGATTTTCAAGCATTCTTGATGAAAAGACCAGAGTTGAATAGAAAATTTGACATTCAAATACAACACACAAGAGAAGCACAAAAAGGAAAACAGCAAAGCCAAATCTTAAGGGACTTAATAAGGTTAAACTGTTTACATTCCTACATGGCAAGATGATATTTGTAACCATGAGACCTTTCTTAGGATTAGGGTAGTTAGAAGGAGTGTATATAGACAGAAGGCACAGCTCTGAGTTGAATATGAAGGTATGCTATCTAAAATATAAAATTAAGGAGTGAGAAAGGAACATACTGGGAGAAAAAAAAGAAGAGATAGAATGGGGTAAATTATCTCATAAAAAAAGAGGCAAGGAAAAGTTTTTACAGTGGAGGGAAAGAGAAAGGAGGCAAAGGGGAGTGAGTGAACCGTACGAGTATCAGAATTAGCTCAAAGAGGGAATAACATACACACTCAATTGGATATAGAAGTCTATCTTACCCTACAGCGGTAAGAGAGGAAGGAGATAAGAGAAGGGTAGAGGTGTTAGAAGCGGGGGAAGATTGGGGGAAGGGATAGTCAGAAGTAAAACACTTTTGAGGAGGGACAGAGTGAAAGGAGAGAGAATACAATGGATTGGGGAATAGGATGGAGGGAAATAATTAGCAATAGCAACTAAGAAAAAAAAATTGAAGCAAGTTTCTCTGATAAATGCCTTATTTCTCAAACATATAAAGAACAGAGTCAAATTTATAAAGAATAAGAGCTATTCCCCATTGATAAATATCAAAACATACCAGTTTTTAGATGAAGTAATCAAAGCTATCTATAACCATATGAAAATATACTCTCACTATTGATTGGAAAAATGCAAATTAAAACAATTCTGAGATACTACCTTATACCTAATAGAATGCCTAATTGGACAGAAAAAAATAAATGATAAATGTTGGAGTGGATGTGGGAAAAATGAGACATTAATGCACTGTTGGTGGAGTTGTGAACTGGTTCAACCATTCTGAAAAGCAGTTTGGAATTATTCCCAAAAGGAATATGAAGTGATCTGATGCACGCATCATCATATATACAAAATTATTGTGAAAAAAATGTCCTTAAGTATTGGGAAAAGAAAATAAAGAACCAAGTATTCGTACCCAAAGATCACTAATGTACAGAAATAATACGTTCAATTCTTCCAAAAATGTCATGATTAAGCTTTAGAATTTCAACATTCAATAACTCAATTCAATAAACACTTATTAAATGCTTACTATGTATCAGGCACTTTGCTAAAAAGTGAGATACAAATAGAGTATCCCACAATTTGTATCCCCACAAAAACTGGTGAAATAATTAGAAAAAGAAAGTCTCTGTCCTCAAAAAAACCTTGTTATTTAATAGGGAAGACAGTACACAAAAGGAAGCTGGAAAGCTGTGGGAGAAAAGGAAACCAGAGGTAACTCATGATGGGGAATCTTTTTATATGGAGTTCAAATCAGGTAGTGTTGCAGATGGAGAATGGAGTCAGCTGAATATCCAATTTCTTCCCCCTAACAAATGAAATCTTTGAAAGGTGTTTAGTACTCCAACTTCTAATCCTCCAAACAGATGGGAGAGGAGTCTATGGGGAGTGGCAACCAAGGCTTGAGTTAGTAGCATGGTGAAGAAATTAGAAGTGATCAACTTATCCTGGGTGGGGCATCTTCTTGTGTCTTGGAGTTGAAAGCAGCCATAGCTACAGACTGAGAGGCAAATATAAAACTACAAGTTTATATCCAGCCAGAACTTTAAAGTGCCAAGGAAAAAGTTTTCAAATCATGAAAGGTTATTCCTTGACCAAAGTATACACACACACACACACACACACTTCAAAAAAGGAAAGACAAGCAGTTTACACAACCCAAAAATCAATTTATCTTGCAAAGCTATGAAAAAGAGAAAAATTAAAATTATTCTTACAGAAGAAGCTTAAGATAAATAGGGCATTTGGCATTCAAATTAAAAAACACTAAAATTTGGCATTCAAAAAACATAAATTTAGGTAGGTAATCAAGTCCATACAGTACTGAAATGTTCAATTAACTCAAAATGTATTTATTAAGCATCTACTATGAAGAATTGTACTAGATATTATTGTAAAGAAAGGATTGGAGTTTTTCTCGAATTTTAATTGGATTAGCTAATTTTATCTACTTTGCTACTTTTTTTAAGTCCTAGTTTTATTTATCTATTTAATGGTATTTTTCTTATGTTTATTAATGTCTTCTTTTATTTCCAGATTTTTTTTACTTTGTTGCTTGCTTAGGAATTTTTATTTGTTCTTTGTGTTGGTTTTTAGTTACATGCCTAATTTGTTTATTTTTTTTCTTTATCTCTTTGCTGATGAAATGATTTAAAGATGTAAAACTTTCCCCTAAGAACTGCTTTAGCTTGCATACTATAGGTTTTGATACATTCTCTCATTATTGCCATATCTGATGAAATTTACTATTATTTCTCTAATTTATTCTTTGCCCCACCAGTTCTTAAGAATTATGCTCTTTAATCTACAATTTATTTTTTCATTCTTTTTAAAATTTTTTTATATATAAATTTATTTATTTTTAGTTTTCAACATTCACTCCCACAAGTTTTTGAATTACAAATTTTCACCCCATCTCCCCCTCCCCCACCCCAAGATGGCATGCATTCTGAATATCCCTTCCCCTAGTCTGTCCTCTCTTCTATCTCTCTCCCTTCTCTTATCCCCTTCCCCTTCTATTTTCCTGTAGGGCAGGATAGACTTCTGTACCCCATTTCCTGTATTTCTTATTTCCCAGTTGCATGTGAAAACATTTTTTTTAAACATATGTTTTTAAAACTTTAGGTTTCAAATTTTCTCTCTTCCTCCCTCCCCACCCACCCTCATTGAAAAGGCAAGCAACTCAATATAGGTTGTACATGTGCAGTTATGCAAAACACGTCCATAGTAGACATGTTGTGAAAAACTAACTCTATTTCCCTTAATCCTATCCTGCCCTCCCATTTATTCTATTCTTTCTTTTGACCCTGTCCCTCCTCAGAAGTATTTACTTCTGATTACCCCTTTCCCAATCTGCCCTCCTCTCTATCATCCCCCTGCTCTCTTGTCCCCTTCTCCCCCTATTTTCCTGTAGGGTAAGACAGATTTCCATACCCAATTGAATGTGTATGTTATTCCCTCCTTAAGCCAAATCCTATGAGAATAAGATTCACTCATTCCCTCTCACCTTCCCCAGTTTCCCCTCCACTGTAAGAGACTTTTTTGTTTTTTTTTTTTGTGAGATAATTTACCCCATTCTACCTCTCCCTTTCTTCTTCTCCGAGTATAATCCTCTCTCATCCCTTAATTTTATTCTCCAGATATGACCCCTTAATCTTCAACTCACCCTGTGCCCTCTATCTATCTATCTACATATACATACATATAATTTTTTCCTCCAACTACCCTAATACTGACAAAGGTCTCATGAGTTATAAATATCATCTTTCCATGCAGGAATGTAAACAGTTCAATCTTAATAAGTCTCTTATGATTTCTCTTTCCTGTTTACCTCTTCATGTTCCACTTGAGTCCTGTATTTGAAAGTCAAATTTTCTATTCAGCTCTGGTCTTTTCATCAGAATGCTTGAAAGTCCTCTATTTCACTGAATGGCCATTTTTTCCCCTGAAGGATTATACTCAGTTTTGCTGGGTAGGTGATTCTTGGTTGTAATCCTATCTCCTTTGGTCTCCAGAATATTATATTCCATGCCCTGCGGTCCTTTAATGTAGAAGCTGCTAAATCTTGTGTTATCCTGATTGTGTTTCCACAGTACTTGAACTGTTTCTTCTGGCAGCTTGTAATATTTTCTCCTTGACCTGGGAACTCTGGAATTTGGCTATAATATTCCTAGGAGTTTTCCTTTGGGGATCTCTTTCAGGAGGAGATCTGTGGATTCTTTCAATTTCTATTTTGCCCTCTGGTTCTAATATATCAGGGCAGTTTTCCTTGATAATTTCTTGAAAGATGATGTCTAGGCTCTTTTTTGATCATGGCTTTCAGATAGTCCAATAATTTTTAAATTCTCTCTCCTGGATCTATTTTCCAGGTCAGTTGTTTTTCCAATGAGATATTTCACATTGTTTTCTAATTTTTCATTCTTTTGGATTTGTTCTACTGTGTCATGATTTCTCATAAAGTCACTATCTTCCAATTGCTCTATTCTAATTTTTAAGGAAGTATTTTCTTCAGTAATCTTTTGGACTTCCTTTTCCATTTGGCCAATTTTTCTTTTTAGGGCATTCTTCTCCTCATTGGCTTTTTGGACCTCTTTTGCCATTTGGGTTAGGCTATTTTTTAAGGTGTTATTTTCTTCAGTATTTTTTTGGGTCTCCTTTAGCAAGCTGTTGACTTGTTTTTCATGATTTTCTTGCATCACTCTCATTTCTCTTCCCAGTTTTTCCTCTACTTCCCTTACTTGCTTCTCAAAATCCCTTTTGAGCTCTTCCAAGGCCTGGGACTGATTCATATTTTTCTTGGAGGCTTTGGATGTAGGAGCTTTGACTTTGTTGTCTTCTTCTGGTTGTATATTTTGATCTTCTTTTCACCAAATAAGATCTATAGTCTGACTCTTTTTGCGCTGCTTGCTCATGATCCCAGCCAATTACTTGAGTTTTAAACTCTTTGTTAAGGTAAGAGTCTGCTTCCAATGTGGAGAATGTACTGTCCCAAGCTTCAGGGGTTTGTATAGCTGTTTTCAGAGATACTTGTAGGGACCTGTAAATTTTCAGTTCTTCCAAGGTGGTATGATAAGGGGCGAGGTGTTTACTCCTTTCCTGGCCTGTGACCACAAGTATTCCTTTCTGTCCTGTAACTGTGAGGAAGGGTTCCTCTCTACAGCCACTCCAAGCTCCACCACACCAGCGTTCCTACTCACCCCAGCACCGCCGCCCAGAACTGTGACCCAGATCTAAACACGGGCAAAACGAGAGATTCCTGCCTCCACACTGGCAAAGACATCCCTGCAATCCCTCTCTGATCAGCCACTGGATTCCCCCTCAGTCTGTGGGCTGGAAGCTCGGGAAGCAGCTGCCCCACCAGGGCCACGCTCTTGGGGAATGGAGCTGAGACCCCGCCTTCCTGTCTCAGCACCCACAGAAACAGACTTTTCCCACTGACCTTCTAAGTTGTCTTTGGCATTGGTGGATTGAGGAGTCTGGAAATCTCCAAAGCTGCCCGTGATTCAGTCCTCTGAGGCCTGCGCCAGGTTCCCGGCAGCCTGCACGCCCACGCCGCGCTGCAGCTCCCAGCCCGGCGCAATACACCTTTCTGATCAATCATCCAGGTTGTCTTGGGCAGGAAATTTGTTTTACTCTGTCTTTTTATGGGTTCTGCTGCCTCAGAATTTGTTTAGAGCCATTTTTTTATGAGTATTTGCAGGGGTTTGGAGGAGAGCTGAAGCAAGTCACTGCTTTCACTCCACCATCTTGGCTCCCCCCCCTTAATTCTTTTTTTAAAGTGCACTTGACTGAATATGACTTTCTCTTGAGAACAACTCCTTATCTCATATACTCCACACAGTTCCAAGGGTTTAACTGCAAAATCTGGTGCCTATAATTTTAACTGCCATGAGGAATGATCCTGGTGAGTATAGTCACTTTCTAAGGGAAGTGCCTAGAGGCTGAATATCAATCAACCAATCAATAAATATTTATTTTTCACTGTATTCCAGCCCCTTTTTCAAAGATTGTGAATAAAAATAAAGGGAGAGGAAAAAAAAAAACAGCACAGTCCTTGATCTTAAGGAACTTGCATCCTAAAAGAGGAGAAGATGTAACTAGCATACACAAAGTTGGAAACACATATAATAGTAATATAAAGTAATCTCCTTAATCTGCTTGGAGTTGAGTAGGATCCTGAAAGGTTCCTTGCTGAAGGTAGGATTTTATCTGTATCTTAAATGTGAACAGGGAAGCCAGGAGGAGAAGCTGAGTATGAAGACTATTCCAGGAAATGGGGGATAAGGGAGAATAGTAAATGAAAATGAATGGAATCTAAAAACAGAGTATTACATGGGCAGAAAAGTAAATCGGTGTATCATAAGTAATATCTCAGAATAAAGAGGAGTATAGAGTAAGAAGACAAGACAGGAAAGAAAAGGACTTTAAATACCAAATACGGATTTTATATTAATCCTGGAGGGAGTAGGGAGCCACTGGAGTTTAGTGAGTAGAGGATGCTCAACTGTGCTTTAGGAAAATACCTTTAGCAGCTATGTGGAGGGTGGATTAGAGTAGGAAGGAATTAGGCAGAGGAATCCAACCAAAAAGCTATTACAATGACGTAGGCACAAGGTAATAAGAGCTCACCAAAGGGTACTGGCCGTGTGAGTAGAGAGTGGGAAGAAATGTGAAGTTACATAAGATGAGACTTAATAACAGATTGAACATGTCAGGTGAGCATAAGTAAGGAATTTAGGATTACACCAAGGTTGTGAGTATGAGTTCCTGGAAGAATAGTGATGCCCTTAACAGTAGTAGGAAAGTTGGGAAGAGAAAAGGGTTTAGAGGAAAGATAACAAATTCTATTTTGGACATATTGAGTATGAGATGCCTATTGGACATCCAAGATGAGATGTCCAAAAGGCAGTTTGTGATGTAAGTCTGGAACACAGAAAAGTGGGTCTAGGTGTAAAGATGTGGGAATCATCTGTGTAGAGCTGATCATTGAACTGGTGATTTGCGTTAGCTGATAGAGCTAGATCAATCAACCTGAGATAGCTAATGCAAATACATGTGAGATAGCATAAAGGAGAGAAGAGGATCCACTACAAACTCTTGAGGGACACAAATGGTTAGTGGCAATATCCTGGATGAAAATCCAGCAAGGCGGATGGAAAAGGAATATTCAAATATTAAGAGCACAAATCAGAGATAATAGTGACATGGAAACCTAGAGACTAGAGAATATTCAGGAGGAGAAAGCAGTCAACTATGTTAAATGAAGGTCAAAAAGGATGAGGGTTTTTTAAAAGGCTAGTAGGTTTGTTAATTAAGAGGTCATTGGAAGAGTGGAGCCAAAATGGCAGAGTAGCAAAAAATAATGCAATGTCAACCAGTAAAACTCTTAAAAATGCACCAGAGACCTAAAAAAAGGCAGCAGAAGGAATATTGACAGAAAAATCCTGGGAAAAATAGATATTATTTTTTTTCCTGTCCAGATCCATACAGGAAATAGCCAGAAAAATCTGAGGACTGGAAGGCAGGTCCAATCATATTACCCCCTGCCTAATAAACTCCAGTGGCTTCTCATAGCCTCCAGAAGGAAATTCAAAATGCTATGATTGGCATTTAAAGACTTTCATAATCTAGTCCCTTCCTACCTATCTAGTCTTCTTAATACCTTAGTACTCTTCATCTCAGTGGTACTTGCCTCTTGATTATTCCATGACAAACCCACTTCATCTCAGTTCCAGACACTCTGTCTGGCTGACCCCATACCAAGAGCACTCCCTCTTCTGCTCAGACTACTTAACTACCTGACTTCCTTTAAGTCCCAAAATCCAACCTTCTCAAGGAAGCCTTCCCCAACCTCTTATAATCCCAGTGCCTACTCTATGTTAATCATTTCTTTTTATCTTATATATAGCTTGACTTATATATATGTTCCCATGTTGTCTCCTACATTAGATTACAAGTTCCTTAAGTGAAGGATTTTTGTATCCCCAGAATTTAGCATAGTGTCTGGCACTTAGTAGGTGTTTAATACATATTTATTGATTGATAGCCCCCAGAGATTGAAAGAGGACATGGCAATGCACTGGGGTCAGAGAAAGTCACAGAGCATGCTGGGACACTGTGACCTTGGGAAAGGTACAGGAGCTAAATGGTAGTTGTAAATTGCTAGACAGTCCTAATTCACAGATCCAGGCAGGATTTAGGAGGGAATTTGCACCCAGCTGTGGTATTCCTGGGTGATTTACTTCTTTCTTTGACCTGGATTCTTTGACCTGAAATTCTGGATTTTGGTTATAATGTTTTGGTGGGGGTGTCATTTCCAGGTTCCTTTCAGGAGGTGATCAGTGGATTCTTTCTATTTCTACTTTGCCCTCTTGTTCTAACTGATTCAAGTTTTTTGTTTTTTTTTAAGATTTCCTAAAATTGGATGCCTAAACTCTTTTTCTGTTCATGGCTTTGAGATAATACAAAAAATCACAATCTTTCTTTTCTTAAATTGTTTTCAAAGCCATTTGTTTTTCCTGTGAGATACATTACATTTCCTTCCATTTCTTTTAACTTTTTTTTGACATTGTCTTAACACTTCACATTGTCTTGTGGAATTATTTGGTTTGTTCTAAATTGTAGAGAGTTTGTTGCATGATCAAGGTTTTGTACTTCATAAGCTGTTAGTTATCTTTTGAATTTTCTTCCTTATTTCTAACATCTTTTTCATTTTTTTCCTCTACCTCTCTCAATGAATTTGTAAAACTTTTTTTTAACCTATTAAAAAATAAACACATTTCTTCCATTCTAGTTGAATTTGTACCTAAGTTTTCATTTTCTTTAAGGTTTTAC
Source organism: Phascolarctos cinereus (assembly GCF_003287225.1). Classification (NCBI taxonomy): domain Eukaryota; kingdom Metazoa; phylum Chordata; class Mammalia; order Diprotodontia; family Phascolarctidae; genus Phascolarctos; species Phascolarctos cinereus. The sequence continues at coordinate 97,458,139 of NW_027556180.1, forward strand.
TTGTAGATATTTCGGAGTCATTCTTTTATTTTTTAGGGGTTGGGGAGATATTGTGTTTTGTTTGCTCTTTCCAGCATTTATCTTAGAGCCAACCTCTGTACATTTCTGGAGGGAAAATATGGGCTGGTCCCTTTCCCACTTCCTTGGGATAGTGAGTATTGTATTATTCTAGTATTTCATGGACAGCATGGGTCAGCAAAAGTGATCTGGGGCTCCAAAAGTGGTCTGATTCAGGGCAAAGTCTAATTACTATTTCCTAATTTGAATCCTGCAAGTTTTTAACATGGGTTTGAGGCTGAGCAACAACAAATTGCTGCTGAACTCAGTCAATATCAGCCAGCTTTCCCCACTGGTTCAAAATTACAAAAATGTTGGTTCCTTTTGGTCTTAGACTCCAGCCTTTGTTATTCCTCTGAAAACTTCAGACTGAGCCAGAAGGTAGAAGTGTAACCTTGCTCTTTCCAGGTGTCCAAGCCACGCTGTTGTTTGCTTCTGAACTTGCTCATCTTTCAGTTCAAAGTATAGGGCTTATGACAACTATTTCCTACCCAGTGCCTCATTCAATTCCTGGCATTATTAGTCACTTTGTCAGTCTTAAATTGTTTTGACTTGGGAGGGGATAGATAAGAATTTTTGGTGAATGAATATGAGAAAAAACTATTGTTCTGTAAAAATGATGGTGATGGTTTCAGAGAAGCTCAGAATGACTTGCATGAACTGATAAAGAGTGGGGTGAAGAGAACCTAGATAACTATGCATACAATAAAAATAATGTAGATACAAATGACTTTGAAGGACTTAGGAACTGTGATTAATAAGAGGGCCAAGCATGATACTAAAGGCAAAATAATGACATATACTATCCACATTCTGATAAAAAGGTAAAAGATTTAAGTACAGAATGAAATGTGTGAGTGTGAGTGTTTTCCTTTTGTACACAGGCAATGTACAATTTTGCTTTGCTTCACAATACATGCTTGCAACAGGTTTATTTGTTTTCTTTCTTTCATTATACTAGGGATAGAAAAGAAAAGGATGTGATTTGTGCTGATGAAAAAATAAAATTTAATTCTGAAAAAAGATTTTCTGGGTAACTGTTTATATTTACTGTATTAATTTCCATTTTATTGTAGTGCCTGTAAAAAAAAGATGTTATTTTTTCATATTCTAGTTATTTTTTCATGTATTTATTATTTTGTTGGGCATTATTACATGATAAAAGTCTTAAAGTCACTTTGTAATGCTTGGAAATATGTGTATTTTTTAGTATCCCATTCCAAAGACACCTCTGATTTGTTAAAAAAAAAATTTAAATAACTTGTTGATCATTGTTTCTATCCTTTTTCTTTTTGTTGCATTTATCTACTACTGAAACAGGAACATTAAAATCACCTAAAAATATGGTTTGCTACTGTACAATTACTACTTGTGATACAATAAGCTTTTCTTTTAGGAACTTTGATACTATTAAATTTGGTATATATTTATTTAATAACTATTATTTTACTATCTACGAAACATTTAAGCATGATACAGCTTTTTTTTTAAATTGAGCAGTTCTAACCAGTACTATCTCAGATACACAGATCTTACCGCTCTGATGGCACAAAGAGAAAAAAAAAATTAAGAAGTCTCTTGATGAGGGTGAAAGCTGTTTTTGTTCAGACCTGTCCAGCTCTTTCAAATCCCATTTGGTGTTTTCCTGGCAAAGATACTGGAATAGTTTGTCATTTTCTTCTCCAGATCATTTTACAGATGAGGAACTGAAGCAAACAGGGTTAAATGACATATACAGGGTCACAAAGCTAGTAAGTATTTGTGACTGAATTTGAACTCCAATATCTTTGCCAAGAAAATTCCAAATGGGATCATGAAAAGTTGGACGCTAATGAAATGACCCAGCTGCAGCATCATCAACAACAACAACAATAAAAACAAAAACAACACATAGCTTCCTGACTCCAGGCCCAGCACTCTATCTACTACTAGTCTACCTTGATGCTTAGGGTAAAAGAGGGGAGTGAAAAAACTGGCTTGAAGCTTAAAACAAACAAACAAACAAACAAAAAAACTAAGATATTGGCAACTGATTCCATCACTTCCATTCCAACAGAAGAAATACAAGCATTGAAGATTTTATATTCTTGGACTCAAAGATCACTGCAGATGGTGACAGCAGACAAACAGACACTTGCTCCTTGGAAGGAAAGCTATGTCAAATCTGGACAGCATACTAAAAAGCAGAGAAATCACCTTGCCAACAAAGTTCCATATACTCTAAGCTATGTTTTTGGGTTTGTTTGTTTGTTTTTTTTTCCAGTAGCAATGTAGGGCTTTGAGAGTTGGACTATAAGGAAAGCTAAGCTTCACAGAATTGACCCTTTCAAATTGCCGTGCTGGAGAAGACTTTCAAAAGTATTTTTGGGCAACAAGGAGATCAAATCAATCAAAACTTAAATAAATTAATTCAGGATTTTCACTGAAAGGTCAAATACTGAAGCCGAAGCTTAAATATTTTGGCCATATAATGAGAAGACGGGGGGGGGGCACAGCTAGGTGGCACAGTGGATAGAGCACCAGCCCTGGATTCAGGAGGACCTGAGTTCAAATCCAGCCTCAGACACATAATGCTTTCTAGATGTGTGACCCTGGGCAAGTCATTTAACCCCATTGCCTAGCCAAAAAAAAAAAAGAAATGTTTCAGAAGATGGAACTCATTGAAAAAAAGACCCTGATGTTGCAAAAGACTGAAAGCAAAAGGAAAACAGGACCTCAGAGGATGAGAAGTATTGATGGCATCATGGAAACAACAAACATGAACTTGGACAGACTTTGAAAAACAGTAGAAGATAGTAGAGCCTAGAGTACTTTGGTTCATGGGGTCACAAAGGTTCTGACACAACTGAACAACTGAAAAACAACAATAATTCAATACTTAGCTTTTCTTTTAATTTGGGGTTTTTATTGTTGCCTTATCATGACATAATGCTTACAACTCCTAACTTTTTGAGATAATGTGAAAAAAAAGAAAAATTTGCTTTTTTAACTCCACGTGAGCTTTTAAAGTATTTTAATGGTGTCTTTTTATGCAACAAATTGTTGGGATTTGTTATTGATTATAACTTTTTTGTTTTTAATTAGAGAAATTAATCCACTCATACAGTAGGTTATTTTCATCTATTTTATATTTTTATGCTGATTGCTCCTACATGCACATAAATGCTTATGAATTGATGGTCATCAAACCCTCAAAAAAAATTTCCCAGGTCCTCCTTTAGATTCTAACATTATTAGTCACTTTATCAATATATTTTGAATCATTTAGATTTTGGGGGAAAAGGAATGGGTAGAGTCAAGAAAGAAATAGGTGTCATTATGTACCTTTTGCAGAAGAACTCAAGACACCATAATGTTCCAATACTATACTGAAACGTAAAGTTTATGACCAGAAACACCATTGCCTTGGGACTAGATGTTCTCTGTGTGCTTGCCTAGCCCTTTAAATTTTGTTTCTCTAACTCAAGGTAAAAATCACAAGGTAAATACTCTTTTATTCCCTGCTTTTAGCTGTTCTCTCTAAAAGCATTGGGTCACACCTCCTAAGTGCTTTATTATTTACCAGAGAGTTAGATGTGTTAATGGGTTTAATTAGTCTCCTTTGTAAATTCTTTGTGGGAGCTGGCTTAACTTTCCATACATTGAACTAGCTGGAGCCTTTAACAGAATCATTAACATAATTTCTTATTTTCCCCAGTAGGAAACCTACAAAGGGTTCACCTGTACATCTACTGGAAGAAAACAAAAACAAAATAAACCAAAAGGAATGTGAGAAAGCTCAGGGGGAAAAAGCACATGAGTTAAGGTACAAAACCAACGATCGTTTAAAAATTATACTCAGTTTTGATCCTTCTAAGTACAGAAACATTGTTTATACTTTAAGTCATAACTGGTTTGCTAAATGTGTTCATCTAGGAAAAAAATAAGAGTCCTAATTATAAAATTATAAAATACCACATAGTCATTTGCCATCTAGAAAATGCCTTCTTTGGGAGAAATACTAAATTAAAAATACATGGGTTGACACTTTACCAGAACAAATGACTTTAGACAGGAATTCTAATGACAGAAGACGTATACATTGAACATGATTTACTGCTCATGAGAGAACTATAGGGAAAATATTTGCTTACAAGATAACCATGTGAATTTTCTATCACAGGGATTATTTTACTCATCTTACAAGGATACTTTAAGGAACAAAGAGTAACATTCTGTTTATCCCTTATTTATAACAATTCATTTTTGGTTTTGTTGAGTCATTTTTCAATCAGGTTCAACTCTTCATGACCCCATTTAGGATTTCCTTGGGCAAAGATACTAGAGTAGTTTGTCATTTCCTTCTCCAGCTCATTTTACTAATGAGAAAACTGAGGCAAATAGGTTTAAGAGACTTGCCTAGGGTCACACAGCTAGGAAGCCTGAGGTCAGATTTGGACTCTTGAAGATGAGTCTTCCTGACTCCCAGCCCAAAGCCCTATCCACTAATCCACCTAGCTCCCTAATAATAATGATAACTCATATTACAAGGTAATTTACAATTTTCAAAAGAACATCCTTATTCACATCAATCCACTGAGGTATGTAATAAAAGTGTTACCCTTATTTGTACAATAAGGGAAAAAAAAGGCGTAAAGAAGATAAACTATTTGCACCAGGCCAAACAGTTTATAAATATCCTAATGAGGTTATAAATTCAGGTCTTCTGACTCCAATGCTCAGGATGCTGTGTTTTGTGTTCTTTACATGAATGTTTAACTGAGTGAAGTTACTTTGTAGTGACTTAAGTCAAAAGTCAATTTGTCAAAGACTCATAATTGTCCATGAGGGAACTCTCTCCATCTTTGTAGGTTGCTACCTTTAACTCTGTAATTTAGAGTCCATGAGACTTGACTTAGGCTCAAAATGGCTTAGTGACTTGTCCACGGGTCAAGAAAGTATCAAAAGTGGAATCTGAGCCAAGGTCTCCCAGCTCCAAACAAATCAATCTATTCACTACTCTTCACTACCTCTAAGGAATTATTTTAATCAGTTTACTAATTTCATAATTCAATTTTTGAAACATAATGAAAAATTTTCAGGTATTAAGGTACACAAAATATTATAAACAACATATTTTATACCTAAATCTTTAACAACATATTTTAGAAGGCTTAATGAAATAATTATTTTTCAGAGTTTTAAGTGTTATAAACAGGAATATAATTGGCTGTGTGAGGAAAAATAAAGAATAATTTTTATTATTGTGATTGTTATTATTTACAATAAACAATGCTCACCCAAGGTAATTTTTCACCTTTATGCAAAGTCAATGAACATCCAATTTCCACCTCAGGGGTGATGAGGGAGTTCATTCTCAGCATCCACTTAATCCTTGGTCTCTCAGCTGAGACTGCCAGCAAGGATACCAATTAGTTACAATCGTCATGGTCATTTCTTTGATGTGGCCATCTGTCCACTAAGAACTGGATTACTATGAACAACTCATTTCACACAGGCTGTCACACAGCTGCCAGATGGTAGTTATACTTGCAATCACTGTGACCCAGTCTACATTCAAACAATAGAACTAATAATAAAAATAGGCATATTGAAAGAACTTATAATTTGACTTCCAAAAAATATATGAGGATTTGGAGAAAGTTGGCTTCTGACCAAGGGGTGAAAGTCGAGCACGCACAAACTAATTAATCACAGATTTTGTCAAACTACCAAAACGTTAGGAGAATCACTGAGTCTTTAACTTCATAAAAGAAACATAAAGGTCATCAAGTTTTGATCATCTCTGTATGTGACTTATCTATTCTGTGACTGGAAACATTACGTAGGTGTTTAACCCTGGGTAAATCACTTTATTTTTCCACTCCTCAGTTTTGTTTTGCTTCATCTGTAAAATGGGGATGACATTAGAACCTCCCTCATAATGCTGTGGGGAAAAAATGAGATAATGTATGCAAAGTACTTTACAATCCGTAAAGTGCTACATAAATGTTAGCTACTATTAATGATGATGATAAAAATGATGATGATCCATGACTAATTTAATCCATTTGACTTCCATCATGCTATGGGTGGGTTCTGTATCATCCATATGAATAAATAGGGTTGTGCAGGACAGGACAATGAATCTAGCGAGAGTAGTGCAATGGAGAATGCTGGTTTTGGAATGAGTACCTGGGCTTGATTTTAGATCTATTCTTTACTACCTCCTGTGTAACCTTGAACAAGTTACTTCTTGGGGTGTCAGTTCCATATGAGTATAAGCATGTGTGAGTCTGTATCTATGTATACAAACTGTTTTTAAAAGAAGGATTAAATTAAGTGAAATAAATACTTAGTAATAACAATACTAGCTGCTCATTTTTTTAATTGAGGTTTTTCAGGAGTAGATATTAATCATTTCATTATGTGAATTAAGTTGGGATGAGAATTGAGTTTGTGATTTTGATATCTATATTTTTATACATGCTATGCCTTACGTGACACTATGGTATAGCAAAGCATTAAAGCAAGTTTTGAATACTGGTTTCTACACATACTACAATGGAGACCATGGACTACTCATTTAACCTCTCAATTTCCCCATGCATAAAATGGGGATAATCATACCTACATCTCAGAATTGGATACACATGTGAAATAAGGTATCAAACATGTACTTTAATATGCTATATAAATTATTATTATTATTATTACCTACCTCTTGGAGACATTGTAAAGAATGTACCCTGTACACCTTAAAAGACTATGAAAATGTGTGGTTATTATTGTTCAGGTATCAAACTTAGTAAATTGCTAAAATTCTAGCTACATAAAAAAAATTTATTTGGTGGAAAATCCATATTCAAAGCAAGAATTTTTTATAAACAAGAAATGAGTATCCATAGGATCTAAAGATGAAAGAGATCATCTAGTTCATTAGCTTCACATTAAATGGAGGGAACCGAAGTCAAGAAAGTTGAAATGATTTTCCCAAGATCATATTTACAGTCAGTGGCAGAGTAGAGATTCAGAGGGCTTAAATCCAAATCTTGTCTCTATCACTAATTACCTGTATATCCTTCAGCAAATCACTTAGTATCCTTGGGTTGCTGTTTCCTAATCTATAAAATAAGGGGTTTGGATTCTATGACCTACAGGTTCCATTGTAAGTCTAAGTCATTCAATCAGTTAACATTTACTGAGCACATACTGTGTAGGACAACCATACTAAGTACTGGCACATAAGTCTATGAATTAATAAAATTAAAGGCTCTTTCCATTAAGTGACTTTTTTCTGTTATTACTAATCAACTAATTTAATTAATCTGGCCACTTTTTTTTAAATGGTGTGTGTGTGCATATAGATGGAAATACACACATATCAATACCTCCAGTCAAATTCACTGACCCATTTACAAACATAATCAACCAGTAGCATATGTAATGGTAAAGGAAATGGACTGAATTTTTATCTTTTATTGCCTATTCCACTCACTTGATAATCATGTAACACCTTGTGACATGTTTTTTTTAAATTTAACTCCCATATGATTATTTCATTTTTCACATATTTATGCCTTACCTAATATAATTTTCCAATTGAATGTAAAGCTTCTTGAGGACAGGAACTTTTTCGTTTCTTAACTTTGTATTCCAAGAATCTAGCACAATTCTTGGCAATCAGGTAGTGCTTAATAAATAAATGGTTTCCAATTGCTGATTAGATAATCAATAAAACAGATTTTTAAGCTTCTTTAGGGTAGGGACTACTTCATTTCTGGACTTTAGATGCCCTAAAAGTAATACAGTGCTTGGAATACAGAAGTTGGTTTTATTTTGGTTTTTTTTTTTGTTATTATAAATGTACTACTTTTTAATCATTCCTTTGTTAATTTAAATTACAAATTCTTTACTTACATCATACCCTTCCCCTACTCATTGAGAGGACAAGCAATTTGATATCAGTTACACATGTGAAATCATATAAAACATATTTCCATATTAGCCATATTACAGAAAAATAAAGGAAAATAAATGAAAAAAATATGCTTCCATCTGCATATAAATTTCATTAGTTCTCTGTCTGGAGGTGGATATTATTTTCATTATACTTTCTTTAGAATAGTCTTAGATCACTGTATTGCTGAAAATAGCTAAGTCGTTCACAGTAAATCATCATACAATGTTGTTGTTACTGTGTAGAATGGCAGAAACTAGGCATATCCCAACATTTCACACCTTATACCAAGATAAGGTCAAAATGGGTGCATGATTTACACCTAAAGGGTGATACCACAAGTAAATTAGGAGAGTAAGGAATAGTTTACCTGTCAGATCTATGGAGGAGGGAAGAATTTAGAACCAAACAAGAAATACAGAATATTATTAAATGCAAAACAGATAATTTGATTACATGAAATTAAAAAGGTTTTGCACATACAAAACTAATACAACCAAGATTAAAAGGAAAGCAGAAAGCTGAGAAACTACTTTTGCTGCCAGTATTTCTGATGAAAGCCTCATTTTTTTTTTTAGGCAACTGGGGTTAAGTGACTTGCCCAGGGTCACACAGCTAGTAGGTGTCAAGTGTTTGGTCTGAGGTCGGATTTGAACTCAGGTCCCCCTGACATCAGGGCCGGTGTTCTATCCACTGTACCACCTAGCTGCACCTTCAAAAGCCTCATTTCTAAAATATATAGAGAACTGAATAAAATTTATAAGACTACAAGTAATTATGTTCAAAGATATTAATAAACAGTTTTCAGATGAAGAAATTAAAGCTATCTAAAGTTATATGAAAAAAATGCTCTAAATCACTATTGATTAGAGAAATGCACATTAAAACTACTCTAAGGTACCACCTCACTCCTATCCAACTGGCTAATATGACAGAAAAGGAAAATAGTAAATGTTGGAGATGTGGGAAAATTGGAATGCTAATACATTGTTGGTGGAGCTGTGAATTGAATCCAACCATTTTGGAAAACAATTTGGAATTATGCCCAAAGGGTTATGAAACTGTGCCCACTTTTTGATCCAACAATACAATAACACTATTTGGTCTATATCCCAATGAAATCATAAAAAAAGGGAAAAAGACTCACTAGTACAAATATATTTATAGTGGTCCTTTTTCAGTTGGCCAAGAATTGAAATTGAGAGGATGCACATCAATTGCGGAATAGCTGAATAAGTTGTGGTATATGAATGTAATGGAATACTATTGTGCTCTAAGAAATGATGAGCAGGCAAAATTTCAGAAAAAAACCTGGAAAGATTTATATGAATTGATGCTGAGTGAAGTGAGCAAAACCAGGAGAACATTGTCTACAGCAACAGTCACATTGTGCCATAATCAGTTATGATAAATTCAGCTCTTCTCAGCAGCAAAATGATCTAAGACAATCCCAAAATAATGATGATGGAAAATGTTATCCACATCCAGAGAAAGAATTATGGAATTTGAATGCAGATCGAAGCATAATATTTTCACTTCTTTATTTCAACTTGCTTTCTGTCATGCTGTTTCTCCCTCTTGTTCTGACTCTTTTTTTTTTACAACATGACTAATGTGGGAATATTTCACATTATTGTACATATTTAAAAATGCTATGGCCTCCAATGCCCACTGCTCCACTGCTGCATTATATTCCTATCTCCCCATCACCTTGGTGAGACAGACCTTTCCTGCCTAGCCCATAAGTTGTCTTGCCTTGAAAAATTGTTTCACATAATCTTTTATTGGTTTTGCTGCACCAGAATTGATTTGAATCATTACTCTAGAGTTTTTTGGAAGGGAATTTGGGAGACCTCAGCTGAGTGCTTCTCTACTACACTATCTTGGCTCTGCCTTGCAAAGTTGGATATTATTTAATAGTTTGCTGGTAAATTTTTAACAATCAGTTCTTTGGGGAAAAAAAAACTGAACACATGAAACACTTTTAAGTTTAATGTGCGTTATTGACATTTTTTCCATCAATTTCTTAAGTCTATCTAGATAATCAATAACACAATTCAAGCCTGGATTTGTAGTGTTTGATGATTACCAAACTGTAAATGCTTACACTGAAAATTTAACAATGGGCATTTAACAATACCCATGAGAGCTGTCTCCAGCACACCCGTGAATTACCACCACAACCTTTCTGCAATCTGTTCCCTTCCCTCCACTCACACAGTAATCAACAAGGGACATATAAAGAAAAATGCTATCCACCTCTAGAAAAAGAATTGATGGAATCTGAATGCAGATTGAAGTATACTTTTTTTTTACACTTTATTATCCTTGTCTTGTTTCCTTTTTTTGTTGTGTTTTCTGTTGCAACATGGCTAATACTGAAATGTTTTATGTGACATACATGTAAAATCTGTATCAAATTGTTTGGCTTCTCAAGAATGGAATTAGGAGGGAAAAAGAGAGAGGGAAAGAATATAGAATTCAATTAAAAACATAATTTTTTTGTTTACTTGTGATAGAGAAAAAAAATTAAATTCATAATACCCAACTATTCATTCTCTTTTGTCCCCAAATTTCTTTCAATCATTCCCTTCCCTCCACTCACACAGTCAGACACCACACACACTCAGTTCAGACTTTCATCACCTCTGGACAGCGCTAGTATTAGGCTTGGCATAATACCAGTAAAGTTACATCAAACGTAGAAGGCAAATTGTCATCATCCTACCAAATGAAGAGTGTTTATAAAATAAGCATGCCAGTGATAGAGTGACTTAACCATGCTTAACAAATTCTAAGCAACTTCCCTTGGCATTATGCCAAGGATGCATATTGGACAGGTTTCATCTTGACTTCCTATGGAAAGTACATTATCTGTGATTTCAAAAAATGTGAGGAACTCCCACTATGAAAGTCCTTACCAGGAATGCTGAGGGACAAGGAATCTATGACTGGTAGATAAAGCTCAGGTGCCTGGGGCAAAATAAGTGACTTCCCTATAGCAAACAAATAGTTAATATGAATTGAATCCAAGTTTTCCTGACTCCTAACCCAGAACCAATTCCCTACCCCAAGCTGCCTTTATTGCTATGAAACAAAACATTAAAATTAATGAGTCTGAAAAATAAAATCCTTTGAATGTTTTTTTTTAACCTAGTTAACCCTAGTCCTCTTGAGTAATAATTTTGGTGTCCTTATTAAATAGTAAAGTAATATTTATTCAAGGCAGCTAGGTGGTACAGTGGTTAGAGTGCTGGGCCTGGAGTCAGAAAGATCTGGTTTCAAATCCAACCTCAGACATTTATTAGGGTGACCCTGGTCAAGTCATTTAACCATGTTTGCCTTAGTTTCTTCATCTATAAAATGAGCTGGAGAAGGAAAAGGCAAACCACTTCAGTATCTTTGCCAAGGAAACTCCGAAAGGGATAAGGTCAGACATGACTGAAAAAAAGCTAAACAATAACAACTATAATATTCATTTAATGATCTCAACACACTCTGTACAGTCTTCTGGATCTTTTTGAATACATAATTCATTTGGGTCAAATTCAAAGGGTTTGATGGCAGATGATTTAATTTTCAGTTAAAAAACTCATTTTAAACTAATCTAAAAGTTCAGAGGAGTACAAGTACATACCTTGTACCCAGCAACACAAGATGACTTATGGATTGGCAGTTGTTCTGTTCCTTTGCTTTGACTTTATAGCTTATCTCTATTACAGGAAAGTTTGCAGAGTTCTAATGGCATTTCTCTGAACCCTTACAGGTGAAAGAAGAGCCTGTTATGTTCTTACTAACCAAACACGTTTTGATGGGCTCCCCAACACATTTTATGCTTTTATAAATTGAAGGCATAAAAGCAGTTGCTTCCATTTCAGGAAAGTATCTAACATGGGTCATTATGGGACTTGTAAAATTTTCAGCAATAGCAATGACCTGTACAAGAAAAGGAAAAAAAAAAGATGACTACAAAAAGCAGGGATTTCTTGGAAAACATTTAGGAATTATAGTCTTATTTCATTATTGTTCATTTTTACATGTGAATATTTATAACATGGGGAAAATCATGTTCCTGAAATATAAGAACTACATTCAGTACATAAAATCTTGCAATAGGAAATAACCATGGAGAAGAGTGGTTCTAATCACTTCCTTTTTCTGATGGCAAAAATGAGGTTCAGAGCAGGTAGTAATCATGGCCATAATTAGAACCTAATCAGTGGAAGAGTCAAGACAGGAAGCCAGAAACCAGTTTTTCTAACTCTCCATTTTCAACTACATTATTTTGCAACAAAAAAGTGATAGGAAATAATTGGAGTAAACATCATGACATCATTGTCAAGGATATGAATCGAAATGATTCACACAATATAATTAATGCAGGTCTAGAAACCTAGTATCCTTTCTATAATATTGTTCTGAAGGTCACTGTTTATCTAACCTAGATAGCAATTGCTCTTGAGTTGGGTTGTTGTTACATACCATTTGAAGATGGGCCTCTGAAAGATAAAATTTGGTTTAATGATAAAGAGTATAGATTTCATAAACTAGATTCTCCTCTGCTGCTCCCTCAACTAAAAGAGCAACGGACAGATGTGAAATTGAAAAAAAAGACAACATTTTTAAAAATGGCACTTTCATCCAAAAATTAGAATCAACTCAATATCCAAGATGAGGAAGTGGAGAAGAAGAAGTGGCAAAAAATCATAAGATGCGATTAGTTATGGAAGAAAATCATAATGGAGAAAATATTTTTTAAAATACTCAAGAATCCCCAATATAATAAAATCTCCTGGAAAGGAGGGAATGCTTCATTTTTTTGCTTTTATATGTCTAGCACAGGTGTAAATGTCTCATATTTAGTAGGTATTAATAAAGTAGCTTGCTGAAATGAAATGAATGACTTCTCAGAACATATAAAAGTACAAGATTTCAAGTATATGCAAAAGATAAGCAATGGTCCTCTTATAAATAAAAGTCAAAGGCAACTATAAAGATATAGAAAATGGATTGTCCTTATGCTCATGTTATATCTCTTTAATATAATTTTGGTAACCATTAACATATTCATTACGTATATCTTCACTGAAAACATGAAAAGGGAACTGGTAAACTTTTGCAAATGATTGTCTATTGTAAGCCACATCTTAATGGTCATGTGAATGTCACATAGTCACAGACAGGAGCTAGGTATATATAATCCCACTTTATTGCTTATCTTACAGAAAATTTGACAAGTAGCCTCTGCTTAGTCCATTAAAATCTCATTTATACAACAGACATAACTAAATTAATGATTTCATTGAACAATTTTCTGAATATTGACAATAAAGAAAGTTATTACACACAAAGAGATGCATGATTACCTAAAGTGTTCACAACTCATAAATACTGCAAAGCAAGGTGGATCACAAAACCATTTTGCTTAAATAGTCATGCAATTGGGTTAGTTATTCCTCAAATTAGTCCACCAGTATACATAGATTGGACTGGCATTACAGACTGGTCAATAATATATACCTTTGATTAAGTGGTAGAAATATCTTCAGTTACTTGCTGTCATAAAAGCCTAACTCAGGCTCTTTCTTCACATGTGTCTGACTATGATTAGAAACTGCCATTTGGATACAGACAAATCATGACCTAATTTTTAGAAAGAGGAGAGAGAGAACAGTTTTTCCAATGTTATGCTGGTAAACTTGATTTTGATTCCTGGCAAAATTTCATAAGAATTTATTAAGGGAAGTAGTTATCACTGAGTCAGCGTGGCTTCATGAAGAATATGTCATGGCAGACTAATCTCATTTCCTTTTTGTCACAGACTTAGTAGGCTGGTAAAACAGGAGGATATCATAGAGATTGTGTTCTTAGCAAAGAATTTGACAAAGACTTTTATACCACTCTCATGAACAAGATGCAGAAATGTGAACCAGATAATTCAGTTAGGTGGTTTTAGAATTGGTTGAATGACAAGAATAAAAGAGATCATTATCAACTTGAATCAAAGTCTCTAGCGGAGAATCCCAAAAGGCTTTCTTGGTCCTATAATAGAAAACATTTTTAAACTCTAGCTTGGGTCAAGGCATAGATGACTTCTTCACTAAATGTGCAAAGGACAGAAAGTTTATAAAACTAGTTAATGATAAAGTAAGGCTCTCAAAAAATCACAGTGGATTTGCAGGAAAAGTTGAATCCAGGTGTGTGCTGGAATAAATCATTCTGTCTGAAGTCAATTGTTAAACTCTCAGTATAACCACTTAAACTTTGAAATTTTGCAAACTACAAATCAATTTGATTTATTGTTTTGTTAATTTCTAGACTTATGAAAGTAATGGATAAAATGTTAACAATAGATTAAATTTAGGAAGAAGCTTAAATTTGAAAGTGTGTTATGTACTTATTTTTGGAGAGCCAGTTGTTAAACATTTACCAGAAGACCATGGCTGAATTTAATAATAATCCAGTGCTTCAAGGATTCATGTTTATTTGTCTCATGTTCCACTAACAGAAATGACAATCTTTCTACTACTTAGTAGAAGGACTTTTAAGAGTTTCTGTTCCTGAACAACTTAGCATTATGCAATTAATGTGTTCATAAGTCCCTACAAACTTAGCGAGAATGACCCTTAGATGACAATCACACAGTCTCTCACTAGACCCATAGTGGAATTATTTTTATTTCAGTGGAATTCCCTGAACTTGCTCTTTGTCCTGGAATGAATGAAGGTTTGCCTCCACAAAATCATAATGCATGAGATTAAGATTTTAGAGTAAAAGAAAAAAATGTAGTGAGGTAAAATTTAATTGATGTAGTGTTGTGTTAAAAAATAAAAAAGTGCTAGGTGATGGAGGAAAAGCTAGACAATGGTTTCTGTGAAGAAGAAAAAATGAAAGGAAGAAAAATATTTAAGGGCTCTATTGCACTATAAATTAAAACTGAGTTAACAGTGAGAAATGAGTTGTGGTTGTGATTTATCCTTCCTTCTCCAAGAGAATTATGATGTCAGGAAGATGATGACATGACTTGCAATTGACTTTGATTTGAGTGAGGGAGGGCTGTGCAAAGTTACCAGCCTCATTTTCTCCTCCAGAACTATGGGTCCAATGGCCAGATATCAATTAGGACAACTGGAGATGGCCCAGGATGCAGTGGGAGACCTTGGCCCTTTTAAGCTAATGTCTTTTTAGGTTCTCACTTTGAGTAAGGCAAAGCCCATTCAGTGAATAGGCCTGTTTAAGAAATGAGTCAAGGGATGGCCCCTTGATCCAGAAAAGAAAGAAAGAAAGAGATCAAACTGGGAGGGGAAGACCCTCAGGGTTGCTGGCCAAAAGAGAAACAGATACTATTTGCATTCACTCTGAAAGAGGAGGACCCAAAAAAATAACCATTAAATAGTCTTTGGGTAGGGACCTATTGTTGTCCAACCATTGAGATCCACATTGAATTGAGTTTAAGTCTTGGTCTTTGAGAAATAAATCTAGGCAGTAAACCCCAAGTTAACTAGGTAACTTTTGGCCATAAAAAATGACCTTCTTTTGGGCAGAATACCCTGAGGTAAAGGAAAGGAGAGAAGAGGAGATGAGAGGAGAGGAATAAAGAGGATGGAGATGAGACAAGAGGAGAGGACAGAAGAGGAGAGGACAGGAGAGGGGAGAACAGGAGAGGAGAATGAGCTGAGTGTCCCCATTCAGGGACATAGCAACCAGAAAAGTCAATTTGATCCTAGATTATGAGAAGAAAAGATTCCGAGAAGAATTAGGGGATACACTTCCTGTAATCTGCCCTTGTCAGACCAGACCTCAGGTAATTTGTTTTTAATGGAGTCATTTTTAGGTATATAAAGTAGTTGTTTCAAGGATGAATCAATGAATCAAACAACATGTATTAAGTACATATGATGTGTCAAGTACTCTATTATACAAATATCTGAAAAGTTTCTATTTGAGTGAAAAAAAGGTTAGATTAGTTGCTTGGTCCCAGGGGCTGAACTGGATATGGTAGTTGAAAGATGCAAAGAAGTAGATTTCAGATCATTTAAAGGGAAAGAAGTCGGGAGGGGAGGTGGGGGAGGACACAATTTTACAACAATTGGATTTATCCAAAGAGGGAGTGATATCCTGGTTGTCTGCTAGATGTCTCAAGTGCCAACTATGGGAAGATTCCTTTCCTAGTGTCCTCACTGGTAGTGATGACGTCTAGATATTTAGGGGTGCTGGGACCCCGAGATTACCACACATGAGTTCTGCCTGAAAGAATTTGACCCAAGCCTTCTTTCAACCAGAGACAAGGTTTATTAAAGATTTGCCATATTAGCCAGACTCTTAAGGAATCTATGAGCTATTGGCTAGATTGTAAGAATCTGAGCACCTTAACAGAGACAAGATGAACCTTATATACAGAAAAACTGAGGGAGGGATCTAGGAGTGGCCAAGTAGTTTGAGGTGACTGGAAGAGAGATCTAAGGAGGACCTGGATGGGAGTGCCAGTAAGCTGGGATGAACAGAATGCCTGGGACCTGTACCATGTGGCCAAGGGAGAATGGAGCCTGGCTAGGATCAAGGGTGAAAAATGGTCAGGAGCCATAGGGAGGTAAGACAATGGAGGGCTACATTAGGTTAAGAGTAACAGAGAATTGGGAGATTGGGCATAGCTACAATGAAAGGCCAGTTGATGGCATTATAGCCTCAGGCAAATGTCAGATTTGACCATGTGGGAAAGTCCAGGGTTTTCCTTTTTGGTGTCTAGATCCCACCCTCATCATTCCCCTCTCAAACAAACAAGACACAAATTCTTTTAGGATGAGGGGCAAAGGTCTTGGCTTCTGAAACTGCTTCCTGCTGGCAAGGGGTATAGAGCTGGCCCTGTCTCGAGGGGGTCCCAAAGAAAAGGTTGGAACCAGGCACAGGCTGCACCCACGGAAGAATGGTGGGACATTGGCTGGTACCCACTATTTGCTACCAACTGTAAGTGAATGGTCTGTAGTCTGGAAGACACATATCTGACAGAAAAGACTGCAGGGCCCAAATGGTAGGATAATGCATCCTTAGCTCTATTTGTATTCAAATAATTCAGTTTTCCAACCACATTGTATCAAATCCATCTCATAGCCAGACTCAGAAACAGCCAGTTGGTTAACATTCCTTTTCAAAGAAACATAATAGGGAGACTGAGCCAGGAGAATCCCATCTTAGACTGAGGCTAAAATTGTCCTCTCAGCTTTTTCTGATGCTGACTTCCCACCAGTATCACATTTTATCTGAATAGCTTACGGAATTTCTCAGATGGTGGACTATTGATTTATCAATAGATTATTGTGATCCATTAGACAACTCAAAATCATGAGCAAGTTTCACCAATCACAACTTAGGAAAAACTTTTCCGGGATTTACATCTCAGATTTAAATTTGTCCTGGTGTAAAAAGCCAATTGTTAGAGATTATTTCTATATACTTGCAAATTCTCAGCAAGACAAATCCCAAACAAACTTTTTGGCAAGTTTACACATTTAAACAATAACCAGCAATAGCCAAATTATTTTAGTGGTAACCAAATTTAAAAAAAGTTGTTTGACATAATTCCCTGATGCCAAACAATTAGCTCTACTTTCTCTCACACTTCTGGGGGAACATGGGAAAGTCTGGTGCACAGAGGGAAAAGGGAGATGGGAGGCTTAACTAGAGAAGATTGGCTCCCCAAATTTACCATCAGGTCCCTTCTCAACAAAGGGGCAGGGCAAGAGGAGAGCATAAGAAGGGAATATTAAACATATCCTTAAATAGGCAGGGGATGGGGATGTGTCTGGAAACATCCTTCAGTGCCCATTGAGGGCCAGGTAGGGCTAGAGTAACTGGTTAAGACAGAGAATGTAGCCACAATAAAGTGGGTAACCTTACCTTCGGCCTCAATTTTTGCCCAGGGCTTGACTAGAGAGATGGAGGCTCCCCTCTCATTTCCAATCTCGAGAAACCTGGGAGATAGGGTACTGGGGGGCAACTCCACCACTTTTCCAATCTCAGGGACAATCCTTCCTCCAATGTCCCTACTGGTCATATCTTGGGCATGGTACCAGAGGAATCGGTTAAGGAAGCTCCCTCTGGGGGCGGGGTGCCCTTGAGCGGCATTTCTTGGACCAGCGATCTTCCTGGTGGCATCAAGAGCAGAATTTTCCACTGCAGGAGTTGCTAGGAACACCCTGGGGTCTTTTCCTAGCCATGACAACAGCCACGAATTGAGCGTGTTCTCTGTCTCTTCTAGCCCTTTCCCTTCTTTTTCTTTCCTCTGCTGCTATTAAGTCTCTATTGTTAAAAACTCCAAAGGCCATCTCCAGTAATTGGGCCTGAGGTGTTTGGGATCCCACTGACAATTTCTGCAGTTTCTTCTAATATCTAGGGCAGATGAATTAATGAAATACATGCTAAAGATTGTTGCCCCTTCTTTAGAGTTGGGGTCGAAATTCATATACGTTTTAATAGCTTCTACTAGCCTGTCTTGGAATAAGGCAGGCTTTTCTTTTTCTCCCTGAGTAATTCTTTTAATTTTTTTGAAAATGTACTTACTTTTGAAATGCAGTTCTTAGGCCTTCTAGAAAGCAAATCAGTTCTAACCCCACTCTTCTGATAATCCCATCCTGGGTCAGTAGTGGGAACAGTAGCTGTTTCTATGAGGTATTTTGTGGGGTCATTGCTAGCCAAACAGTCTCTACATTTCTGGGCTTGTTCCCAGATTCTCTTCTTCTCCTCAGTGGTAAAACAGGTGGAGAAGAGGATGTGCAAATCACCCCAAGAAAGCTTGAATTATACGGATGTATCCCTAAAGCCCTCAGTAAGCTTAGTGGGATCTTCTTGGTACTGTCCCAGTTTCTCTTTGACCTGAATGAGATTGGAAATGGAGATTGAAACATGCACCCTAATTGTCCCATTAGGTGAGACAAGAACCTCCCTAAGGGTAAAAAGCCCTAAAGGCACTGTGGGAACTGGGAGGAAAGGAGATAGGATGTCCCACTTGTTGTGAGTGAGGGACTGGGGAATGCTGGCTGAACTAGACTGGACTGCAAAGCCAGGGGATCTGGATGGCAAAGGGAAAAATCAACTGGTCTAGAAGAGGGGGAGGGATTTGGGAGGAGATACCACCAAGACTGGGGCCTGAGTAGTCCTTGCCTCAGGGTAAAGCACCTGAGGAGGAGGTGCTAAGGCAAAGCCCTTGTCCAAAACCTGAGTAAAGGCTACCTGTGAAGGGGCCTGGGAAGGAAATGCAGGGTAAGATACATGGAAGGTGAACAAGGCAGGATATGAAGGGAGGTGGGCTAGAGGAAAAGGGAAGGTAAATCAAAGGAAGGGGTTATGGGGCATGGGAAACAGGGGTAGCCGGGGGAGAATGGGGTGGAAATAGGAGCTTGGGAGGTGGTGTTCAGAGAATGGGAAGAGGGGGGTGCCCTAGCACTGGGGGCCATACGAGGGTCATCCAAAATGTCTAGTTGATCCCCATTCCCCATTTGTGGAATGGCTCTAACTTCTAGCATCCTACAATCTTTTCTGAGAATGGGGTCATGAGAAAGTTCTAGAACAGTCATTATTTAAGGAATCTCCACCCATTTTCCTTCTCTACTACAATATTATTCTGACTCAGAGAGTATGTTGCTATAATGTCCCAAAAATGAGCCATGCCTCATAATTTTCTAGGTGATACTGAGGCCAAACAGTGTTGCAAAAGAACGCCAGCCTTTTCTTTTTAAGTTCTTTAGAGAAAGTATTTTTTTTCCAAATTTTATAAAAGACAGCCCAAAGGTAATCTTTGGGAATTGAAGAGGATTGACCCTTTGTTGGCATGGGGGCTGGAAGTCCCTCCCTCTGTAAAGGAGGATTTAGGAATTAGCCTTGGGAAACAAACAAACAACAACAAAAAAAAAAAGCCCTAAGAAGTACTTGAAGTTTTCCCAAGTCCCTAACACAGAGAGAATTGAGAGGATTAGGTTTATGCTTCAGGATAGGAAGTCCGAAGGTGTGGCCAGGTCCGTGATCAAACAGAATCACTGGACCGAGAGCCTGAGAGCATCAGGCTGAGTTCAAGACAGCCTGGTAACTGTTTGACCTAATGGGGCCTGAGAGGTCAGGATGGAAAACACTTCCAAGCTAAGCCTTGCTAGGTGCTTGGAAATCCCCTCCCAACCACAGGGCAAGAAAGGGATTAGGAAGAGGAGGAGGCTTATGTACCTCGTGGTCTTGACTGGAGAAGATTTTGGGATTTGGTGGTTTTTTCCAGTTGGGGAACTATATGATGAAGTCTAGAGTTTTAGGGGTTCTGGGACCCCAAAATCATGACACACTGTCCTGCCCAAAAGAATTCGACCTAAGAATTTCTTCAGCCAAAGACAAGATTTATTAGAACATTCCTCATATTGAGTAGATTCTTAAGGAACTTGAACAGTGGCTAGATTGTAAGAATCTGAGCATCTTAATGGAGACAAGATGGACCTTATATACAGAAAGACTGTGGGAGGGATCTAGGAAGGATCTTGATAGGAGCAAGTGGGAGGTCAAGAATGAGGTCTAGATAGTGTCAAGGATGGGAAATATCCAGGGGCCATAGGGAGGTAAGACAATGGAGGGGTAGGCTAGGTTAAGGGTAACAGAATTAAGAGATTGGTCATAACCACAATGAAAGGCCAATTAATGGGACTATTGCCCCAGGAAAATACCAGAAACCTCCTTGATCTAGTGAGAGAATGGGACCCAAATTCTTTTTTGGCTAAGGGGCAAAGGTCTGGGCTTGGGCCCATACCCCATCACCATCTCCTTTTGGCCCACAATTCATCAAGAGTAGGTTACTAAAGGACACTTCCCAACACTTTTAGAGAGTTTCCTGCCACCAGCCTCATGCTACTACAATATAGGCAAAGGTTAGCTAAGGAGAAGCCAAAACAATTCATAAGCAGTGACTAAAACTGCACCAGAGTGTATGACATCAGAGACATAGTGCTAGGGAAAGGTATTCACAGTGAGAAGTCCTAACCAGGCCATGAACCACAGCATTGAATATTGCTCTTTGCAACATATCCTTAGTGGTCCCATGAGATAGACCAGCTGTAGCAATCCTGAGGTTATGCTGATCCTCAAAAGAGGAATAAAAAAAAAAAGGGATATAATAATATGGTCTCTCAGGCATTAGTTTAAAACCACACAATAGTTTCTCTAGCAGTGCAATGAATATCAACTTGCCTATTTTTCATGAATTTCTAATTCATTCTCACACGTATTTAAAACTGTTAGCTCCTTAATATTATGTCCCAATCCCCACTTGTGTTGGAAACACCTATCAATTTCAAAGCACTTGTGAAATTAAATTAGTGTGCTGCTTACTCCCTCTTCTCAATAATTTATGAAGATGTTAAATAAGACCGGACAGAACACCAATGATTTTACACTCCATTACCACCTATAATCCCTATAGCATAGTGCCTGTACTTATGCTGTGTCCTATCCCTCTGTACCATATTCTAACTTAACAAGTTAGGGATTCTTCTATGTCCTATATAATGGTCTGCCTGTTTTTGTTTTCTTTACTTGATTTTAAATGATACCTTTTTTTAGAAGACTATTATTCTTCAAAAGGTCTGATATGCCTAATTGTGGGTATTCCTTCCATCATTATACAGAATATTCAACCAATGCCTTCAGTAAAACTTTTTATGAGCTTTTGTGGTTTAAAATATTTATCTTAACTATGCCAAAAGGGCTATAAAAATGTACATACCCTTTGACCCAGTAATAGCACTTCTAGGGCTATATCCCAAAGAGATCAAACAAATGGGAAAAGGACTTACATGTACAAAAATATTTATAGCAGCTTTTTTTTTGTGATGTCAAAGAATTGGAAATTGAGAGGATATCCATCAATTGGGTAATGGCTGAACAAGATGTGGTATATAAATGTAATAGAATACTATTGTGCTACAAGAAATGATGAACAGGCTGACTTCAGAAAAACCGGGAAAGACTTATACAGTCTGATGTTGAGTGAAGTGAGCAGAACTAGGAGAATGTTGTACATAGTAATAGCCACACTGTGCGATGACTGATATTGGTAGTCTTAACCCTTCTCAGCAATACAAGTATCTAAGACATCTCCAAAGGCCTCGTGATGGAAAATGCTTTCCACATCCAAAGAAAGAACTATGGAGTTTGAATGCAGATTGAAGCATACTGTTTGTTATTTTTTTTCTTCTGTTGTGTTTTGTTTCCTCTTTCTGGTGGTTCCTCCTATTGGTTCTAATTCTTACTTACAACATCACTAATGTGAAAATATGTTTAATAGGAAAGTGTATGTATAGCTTACATCAGACTGTGCACTGTCTTGGGGAGGAAGGTGGGGAGGGAGGGGGAGAAAAATTTAAAACAAAAGCTTATAGCAGTGACTGTTAATAATTCAAAATAAATTAATTAAGAAAGATCACAGAAATAAAATAAAATAAAATATTTATCCCATGCTCTCCAATTTCCTGGTCATGAGCCTCTCCAACCTTAATATGGCTGGAATTGTCATGGTAGCTTATAATCCATATTCATACCTTTTCCAATGTGATACGATCTTCATAGTTCATCTTTCGCTACATAGTCTTTGAGAATCCAGCGCCACCTACACAACATTAGGAAGTATGGGAGAAATGAATGTCAATGAAAAGAACTAGAGATACTTAACCTAGGAAAAAGATTAGGGGATATCTTATGCTGATAATAGTCATTTAAAATTTTCTTCCTGAAAAAAAAAATCTTTGCTCTTCCATAATATGCATAGAGAAATAAATTAATCAGAAAGTAAGGGGTTTTTTTTTTCTAAAAAGTCAAAATGCTTATCACAACACTTTAAATTTGTATAACACATTAATTTTCAGACTTACTGCTTGTGAGCACATTTTAATAGCCCTATTTTGTAGGGACACTAATGCACTATTGGTGGAATTGTGAAAGGACACAAGCATTCTGGAGAACAATTTGCTACTATGCACAACGGTCTTTAAAACTGCATATCTTGTCATCCAGAAGTACCGGTATTAGGCTTGTATCCCACAGAGATCAAAGAAAAAAAAAAGATCTATGTGTACTAAAATATTTATAGCAGCTCTTTTATGGTGGCAAAGAATTGGTAATCAAGGTGATGCCCATTAATTGTGGAATAGCTAAACAAGTTGTAGTATACGATTGAGATGGAATACTGTTGTACTATAAGAAATTACTAACAAGATGCTTTCAGAAAAACCTGGGCAGACTTGTATTAACTGATGCAAATTGAAATGAACAAAACCAGAACATTTCACACAGTAAGAGCAATATTGTACAATGATCTATGGTGGATAACTTAGCTATTCTCAGCAACACAACCATCCAAAACAATTCCAAAAGACTTAAAAAAAAATGCTATCCAACATCTGAGAAAAAACTGATGGAATTTGAATGCAGACTGAAGCATACTTTTTCTTAAACTCTCTTTGATATTCTTGCTCTTTTGGTCTACATTTTTTTTTAACATAGGTAATATGGAAATGTTTTCATGTCTCAATATATATAATCTATATCAAATTGCTTGCCTTCTCAAGGAGGGAGGAAGGAAGTAAAGGAGTGAGGGAGAGAATTTGGAACTAAAATTTAAAAAAGGTTAAAATGTTTTCATGTAATTGAGAAAAAATGAAAAAAGATTAAATGTTCAAAAAAAGAAACCTGTTTTACAGAGAATGTGAAGCTTAGAAATATCAATTAACTTGTCACAAGTTTACACATGTAGTAAATGTAAAAGTCTAGTCTGGAATCCAGGTGTTCTGACTACAAAGTTAATACCCTTTCCATCACATCACCATAACCCACTATGGTTGGTTCACATTCTTCTGTTCGGATACTTTCACTTTTATGGTCTACATGTATGAGTCCAATCGCTAAGCACCTTACTAAGGAAACCAAGGTCAAGAGTTTGACTGTTGATTAACTAGATGTTGTTGTTATGCTTCAAGATGCACCACGATCCTAGCAAACCTTATGGATGAGTCATTAATTACAAAGCAGAATACTGAAGAATATGAATGGATCAGCAAAAATGCTTAATTAATGAGTTAGAAATTCCAAGTAGAAATGTTGTCCAGACAGTGAGCTACTTGTATCACATTGCATACATTATTATATTCCTAAATTAAAAAGAGATTGGAATTACTAGAAGGTGATTGAGCATTTCATAGTTCTTAAATATATTTCCATTGATTTCATCTTCTTCTCATCAAAGTGAAGACTTCCTCCAGTGACACAGATTATAATCTATCCTATCACTCTTGTTCGTGTTCCCCTATTCCAGCTATTCCAGAGCATTTCTCTGCCCAGCATGATAGATACTTTTCCCCCAGTCCTTTGAATATTTTACCATATTCAGGCATGAACTCACCGAGGGCAAAGACTGTCTCTCTTTTGTATCTGTATCTCTACTGCTTAACACAGGGCCTGGTATGGCGTAAATCTTATTGATATATCAGTAAATGGCCAGCCTCCTTCCTTTTCATTTCTAGTGATACGCATCTTTTACACTCTTAACCACTCAAAAGTAATGAACTACCTATTGCCCATATGTCCAGAAAGACTTAACGTTTCTCTGTTAATGATCAAACCTAGGTTGTATATTTTTGTACGTTGAGATCTAATTGAGTAAGGGGTAGTTCTTTGTAAGTCTACCTCTGTGCACAAAGTGGAGAATGACATTCCGTAAGTTAGACTAGTCCCACTTTTCTTCCCTGAGACTCTAGTAACAGAACTTCATTGCTAAAGGGCAAAAGTTATTTTTATAGTAGTGGCATAATGTGCCTTAGCAAATTCTACTGGCAGTCCTGTTGGCGAGTTTGGATTTGCCTTAGGGTTTGTCATGTAGTTAGGCTGTTGATGGACTCCCAGGGCTGTCTTGTTCTCCAGAATGACATTTACTTTCAACCTACCTTTGATATTCATCGAGTTTGCACTTTTTTATCTGATCTGGAATAAAGTCCTCTTTAATCGTTTATGTCATGTTTCTGTGTACTCTCCTTTTAGGAGAGCAAAAAGGATTCACGTCCATTCTATTTTGCCACACAAAGCAGACTGGCCAGATTCCTGCACTTGGAAATTATTCAGCTTAATTTTTGCAACATTGTACTCTTTAAAACAAACAAGCATGTGTAATTGTCTTTGTGTAATGATGGTGCCAGCAATAGAAACAGCTGGAACCAGAGTCTCATAAAAATACACAACATTAAAAGTAAAGCAGGCTCAAAATGAAATAGAGTAAGAGATGGACTCCTCCAAGGAATGCTCCTCTCCCCTTTCTCCCCCGTCGGGGGAGTTGTCTGCCTTCAGGTTTAGTAGCTTTAGAAAATATGTTCTCTCTATGCTGCCCTGAAGTCCATGGGCATGATGACAGTGACATGTAGATATAGCCAATTCAATCTGTAACAGTCAGAGGTAAGCAAGGAATTTCTATGTAGTATTCTTTTTCAGAGTTTATTTCTTGATCCCTTGTTTATATGGCAAAGAAACTGAAAGCACTTCTATCCCTAGTTTAATATAACTGTCTATTAAAAAGTACCGGGTGGCCCAAAAATTTTAGCTCATTTTAAGCTCTTAAAAGAGCATGAAGTTTAAATAATTTAAGCTACCAAAGCTTCAAATTTCAACAAGACTTTTGGGAAGCTCTATATAGCATATCAGAAAAAAAAAAGAGTAGCCAAGTAGTCAGGAATATAGGGATAAAGTTTTAAGAATTAAGCAGAAGTAAAACAAATATGTGTGTGTGTGTGTGTGTATGTATGTGTGTATATATATATATATATATATAATGTTTTAACATGTAATTGGGTAAAATAAAATATTATTTAAAAGAGAATTAAGCAGAGGCAACAAACAGAAGTTATTTTTTTCAAGGTTAATCTTGGGAATTTGCAAGGTTAATACTCTGAATCAAGTGTTAAAAGTCTGAGAAGAAAGTACTAAGAGGTGCACCTATGGGATGGGAATGTGGATAGGTGGGGAGCATCCACAAATACTTTTTCCTAAGTTTGACCCCGGCACATAGAATTAATCTAAACTACATAGCCAGCTTGCCCCTTGATAAAGGAAATTATTGTACACTGTTTTCCTATTCACTTTAATGACAAGATGGGTATTTTTTTATTTAAAAAATTAATAATCCTAGTTGGGGGAAAATGATAAGTAGGGGTTAAAACGTTATCTGGGCTTAATAAATTGGGGATTGGATGTCCTAGGATGTTTTTCTATCTTTTTTCAAACTTCAGGATTTTCTAGCATCACTGCCCTCTCCTACTCTTTCCAACTTTCTCCTAACCTTTGACAAGAAGAATTTCTGTGTTTGGAGCCTCCCTGAGTACTAATTGGGACCTAACTCCCTTTCTACTTCTTTGGTTTGTTAAATATGTTCTGAAACATCTTATATTTTTGCCTGAAAGTTTTTTAAGTTCAAGACTTTGTATTCTGTAAGATGAATTATGGACTTCTTTTGTCATTTTTCACAGCACAAAATTCTGTTGAACAAGTTTAGTTGACATGAAAGATAAGTATATTTTCCCTTAGTTTGGTAGGTGAAATATTCATTTGAGTATTTATACTTCTTTCCTATTATATTTTCAGCTTCTTCTGGGCAGAGACCATAAATTCGTTTGTAATATTCCACAGAAAATGGTAAGGAGAAAAACGAAACCTCTCCCTCATTACCATTTATATGTGAAGATTAATCTTCCCCCACTAATTATTTTATTCAAGTCATTTATGGTGTGTGTGTGTGTGTGTGTGTGTGTGTGTGGTGTGTGAGAGAGAGAGAGAGAGAGAGAGAGAGAGAGAGAGAGAGAGAGAGAGAGACTGAAAAGACCAATACAAAACCAAACAATTCTCATACTATGCACATATGAAGATTGGTCTTTGATTTTCATTTGCAGCCACTATTTGCAGAGTTAATAAATGCTATCGACTGACTGACACACTCCATCCACAGCAATAGAAGTGCTAAAAAAACACAGCTCCTTGTTTATATTGTAACTGTCTGGGTTTCTATGTAATGTTCTGAGACAAGGAGAACATTATAATGACACGAAGTGGAGAAAGGAATTGCCCTTCTGGGATGTTTGACTGTGGATAATGCAGAGATAAAGATGTCTCTCACTCCACTAGCACAGAAGAAATACATTAAGATTAGCTAGACTAATCTAATACTATTGTTTGTTATTACTTAGATCACTATTAATTATCTCAAATGTGAATATAGTTTTCATGTCTTTTTTTAGGATTATTCTTTTTCTGAGAAAACAAGATTCACTTGATTTTCTATGCTTCTCCATTTAAGAAGATTTCAAAGATGAGACATCCCCTCTTTCTAATAAACCACAATGTTACTATGATTTATGTTCAAACACTTTTCCCCTCTCATGCTACCCCAACACCCCAATGAAAATAAAGCTGCTTGTTATTGTGCAAACGGTCTTAATGCATTTTTTTTATCAATTAGTTGATACTGGGTTATTATTTTATGCAGTTAATATATATGTTCATTTTGATCTTCTAAATATAAAGTAGATTGGAATCCTGGTATCCTTCCAAATTATTCAATCCATTTGATGAAGTTATATAGGACTAGGATGCTACCAGAAAATTGCCCCAGCTGGGTATGAGAATCAGGTGCCAGAACCACAGAATGCTCATTAACAAATTCCTACAAGGGTTCTGTTTTCTCCAATCAAATTTCCTTGAAAGCAGAACAAATTAGGACTCTGTTGCCTTGAGTTACCTACCATTACAATGGCCCTTTAAGTTTTGAAAGTCCCTAACCAGTGTTCCCACTACCTCTTTCTCACTCACTGATAAGTTGTAACCTTTTACAATGTGGAAGGTACCTTAGATACAATCTAATTCAAACCCCTCCTTTGACAAGCAAGGTAACTGAGGCTCAGAGATGTTAAACAACTTATCCAATATAACATAATTAATAAAGATCAAGTCAAGACTTGAACACAAATCCTTTTATTCCAAAGCCAGTGCTTTTTCCCACTATATCATACATACACACTGTCTCTAATAGCTGTTTTTCTTTTCCTAACCCAGTGTTTGGCAAGAATTGAAGGGAAAGATCTATTTTAGATAATATTCTGGCAGCATTCCCATGTGTGCTTTAAATTATAGAAGTTTTTACTTTTAAAATTTTAATTTATACACATCAATATAATTAATTAAACCTTGAAATGGAATTTATAACCAGTTTTGGGCCTCATTCCCAGTCAATTAGATTCTGAGAGGACATAGCCCCAAAATACCAGGACTGCTAGCAGCCTTGCACCTGCCATGGCTGTACCTAGTTAAGAAGATTTAGGTCTCAGATGAGTGAAAGCTGGGCACAGGTCTTACACATGCCACATGACCTTTGTACAGAGGCAGCCTGATACAGAGAATTGGAAAACTGGCTTTTGAGTCAGAAGATCTAGGTTTAAGTGCCTTCTCTGAAAAATACTGGCTCTATGACCCTGGGTAAGTTATTTAAACTCTTAGTGCAGTAGGCATTTTTTTTAAAGATGTTAAGATGTACTGAAAGTATTAATTTACATTGGGAGAGTGATTTTCCCACAACAATGAAATTTCCATTTTCTTCTAAAAAATACAATCATAAATATGATGGTTTATTTTTTTTTTCCAGGAGTCTCTTGCCACAATAGATTATGGCTTAGGAACTGGAGGAGCTCCCATAACTATTTCCCATTAGTGCATACTAATTGTCACTTTTTAAAACAAGGAGAGAGGGAGTCTTGAGATTGATATCTCTGAGTCAGAATTAGGAAGAAAGTACGCTTGCGGTAAACATAGGGTAGTAGTATAGACAATGTTGCTAAATGGAAAAAAAAGACAAAGAAGAGGAGAAGACCCAAGTGGTGCATAGTAATACTAAGCTCTGTGCATAAGAACTCTGGCCTGAGTTCCACTCACTTTCAAGTTTAGCAATTCAATATTTGTAGCATATAATGTTTGTTCCTTAATAAGATGAGTCAACATGAAGATATAGATTCCTCATTTATTTTGACTCAAAAGAGCCACAGGTAGGTACTTAAAGAGCTGCCTGCAGCTCACAAATTGTCAATCACTGACCCCTGCCTTAAGTATTGCCTCGGACCTTCATTTAGAAGTGATGAAGAGGAAGGCTGTGGCCATTTGCCATTGAGTACTCTAAAGATGCTTGCCCAGGTCTGGTGTTTGTCAGTATTTCTTTTGATTCTACGTGACAGTTCAGCATCACTGAGGCCTAGTTTCAGTAGTTCTGGCAAAGGGGGGATTTGCATTTAAGAATGCTGCAAGAATCTGCAGCCTGAGTTTCTCCGTTGTGATGCATAGATACCTTCAGACTTCATAGTTGTCATGCTGCGGCAGGCGGTGGAGGCTCCTCGGATGAAGCGGTGTAAGTCTGACATTTGCTGAACACAGTTCTTAATGATCACTGTGACTCTGTCTGAAGTCACTGTGATATGAAAGCTAAAACAAAAAAAAAAGGAGGAGGGGGAAGGGAGGGATAATCCTTAGCAGAAAAACAAAAAGGTGCAAGGAAGACAAAAGGAAGACAAGATAGCTAACAATTCAAATCGTCTATTTCTTGAAAAGAAGGTGCCCGGTATGATCCCAGAGAAACTATTTGTGTTGGAAAGGCATATTTGAATAATCTTACAGAAGAAATAACAGGCTTAGGTTTGCCAATTTAGACTTCATTTCACTTTCCATTATGCTCACAATATGCTGACAAATACTAAGATGAATGGTGGACTTTGAAGGCTATTTTATGAATATAGTACGAGTTCCATGACCTCTCCAAAAAATAAAATAAAATAAAATAAGCTAAGTGACAGGGAGAGAGAGAGAGAGAGAGAGAGAGAGAGAGAGAGAGAGAGAGACAGACAGACAGAGACAGAGAGGCAGAGAAACAGAGACACAGAAGAAGAGACAGAGACAGAAAAAGAAACAAAAAGTCAGACAGAAACAAAAGAAAATATGAGCAGAACCAGCCCAAGTGCTTTTGGAGAAAAAAAAAAGTCATACTATTTCTAAGAGCCATTGTGGAGAGGTGGAATAAGTACTTCACAGCAAGCTTGCAACTTTGTAAGCATGGAGAGGTATCTGTGCATACATATATATGTATATATGTACATATGGTATAGAAAGAGAAAAAGTAAAATTTGTTAAGTAGGGAAAAAAGATTATTTCATTAAGATTTGTTGCATATTGTCCTCTTCTCTTAAAAAAACATACAGAACAAAGATTATTTTGTTTCCCAAACATGACAAAATTTGAAATAACTTTATGTCTATCATTCACCTGTTGTCTCCTCAACACAGGACTTTTCAGACTTCAAGTCTGAGACAAAGAACTCTCAACTTTCCTTCTGAAGCCAGCTCTTGTTTTTGACTTACTTATCCCATAAAGAGGGCATAGTTTTCTTTATATTATTTTCTGTATTGGGCCTTCTTAGTTTTATAATCTAGCAGATGTGTCATAGGCTAAAAGGAAGTTGTGGTTGCACACAGGACAAGAAGATATAGGTCTGTTCTCTATGTCTGCTTCAAAATGTTTCTGCTCCAATAATGTTCCAACTCTAACATTTATTTTTAATTGATTCACCTAAAGATCTGACCCAATGGTGCTCAAAGAAAATACAAGGCAACTTCCTTTCCCAAAAGTAACTAGAAGTCTCACCACAGGCCTTCGATCTGCCTTTGGATAGACAGAGGGGGCTCTTGAGTGATCAAGGAAAGTCCTTCATGCCAAGAAGAGCTATATGTCAGCTATCCAATCGATACAGAAGAATCAGAAAGTTTTATACTGGCATTTGGGATTACTGGAAAGCTCTGACCTATCTAGGGCAAAAGGCTTTAGTCAACAGAAAAATCATTCTATCAGTGTAACAGCTCACTTGGAAATCTCCTTGGTATTAAAACCCATCCAATTTTAGGCTTTGGTTTTTGCCTGAAATCTCATTGAATCTGACTTTGTATACTAACTAACTAGCCAGTCTGTAAGAGTAAGACCACAGACACAAGTAGCCTGTATTAGCAAAACAAAAACAAAAACAAAAAAAACAAAAAACCCCAAAACCTAATGTATTTAACAGTGGATCCTATCAAATGGTGTTCTTTAACTATTTATTTCATAACGAATTTGGGATGGGCTGGGGGTGGACCTGCAATTCCCTATGTATAGAGAGCTTCCTAGAAGAGTTCCTTTACTAATGTTGAGAAGGTACTGACCTATATTACAGTTTTAGATTATAGTCTTATAGAGTTTCCTGGGTCAAGTTCACTAAATATAGTTGAATCCTATTAGTCTGAATAATAAATCCTCTGAAATAGATTTTTATTTGAATTCATACTGCATATTTCCATTAGGTGGGAACCAAATTTCATATTTTACAAAACTAAAACTTTAAACAATGTGAATTCAAATGCATGTGACCACTTCAGGGAATCCCATCTAGAATCGCAAATATTGTATTGCTAATCTCAGGTTTATATGCTTTGTCAGAGTCACACAGCCAGTAGGTTCCATAGGAAAGACTTGAACCCAATCTCTCTGAGTGCTCTATTTTATATTCCTCACTGCCTCTCATAATCCTAGTTTAGATTTAAATAACAAATTAAGATTTAAAAAGACTTTTCCTTGCAACAGCCTTGGAACAATAGATCTTTGTTTTATTTTGGACCTGAAATTTCCTTTCAACTGTTCTGAAAATTATAATCTCTGGGCATTGGTTGGGTCACTGAGAGGTTAAGTAAATTGTTTAGGTTTCACACAGCCATTTTTCAATGAGGAGAATTAAACACAATTCTTCCTAACCACAGCTCTCTATCTCCTGTAACAACGGTTCTTAAATAGGGTCCACAAACTTGTTTTTACTTCAATATTTTGAGAATTGTATTTCACCATAACTGTTTTCTTTTATAATCGTATGTATTTTATTTTATGTGCTTAAAAACATTGCTCTGAGAAGGGATCCAGAATTTCTGGTTTTGCCGCACAGCCATAGGATCCAAACCACAAAACAAAGCTAAGAATTCCTGTTTTCTGCTAAGTTATCTCTGAGGACGGTGGGTACCAAAGTATTATTTTTATTTTACATATGAAAAACTGAAACTCAGGGAAGGTAGGTGATCTACTGTGTTTGTACAAGGAGCAATTAAGCAGGGCTGATATGTGAACTCAGGTATCCTCCTCCTCCTGCTTTCTATTATGTTTTTAGGGACTTGAGAGTTTTTGTTTTTTGTTTTTTAATGATTATAAAGTATTATGTAATAACATAATTATATTATATAATATATTATATAATACTATGATTATATAATATTTTATATAATAATATATTATATAATATATAATAATATATATTATATAATAATATATACATATAATATATTATAATATATAATTATATAATAATAAAGTTTATAAAGTATCCTGTGGCTGAACAATGAACGAGTTGTGGTATATGATTGTGATGGAATACTATAAGAATACTATAAGAAATGATGAGCTCAATGATTTTAGAAAAAAAAAAACATGGAAGGACTTACACGAAATAATGCAAAGGGAAATGAGCAGAACCGAAAGAATATTGTATACAGTAACAACAACATTGTTTTAAGAATGATTTTGAGCTGATAAGTTATTTTGAATATTATAAATACTTAAATTTACTATAAAGGACATATGAAAAATTATGTTATCTGCATCCAGAGAAAGAACTGATAAATAGAAGTACACATAGAATAATTTTACACAAATATAATATATATATTATATTTTATATTATAGGCATCATATATATGTGTATATATATGTGTATATATATGTGTGTGTGTATGTATATATATATATATATATATATATATATATATATATATATATATATATATATATATATATCAGTCTAATGGTAACCATATTCAGGGCAGGGGTGAGGGAAGAAAGAAAAATAAATTTACATGATAATTTTATTGTATGTTTGAAAGGCATAGCAAATTGTGCAGAGGAGATTTGCAGTTTCATGTGCAATCATCTTTTCTACTGTACTAGTTATAGAAATGCTTGTTTTATTCAGTAATTTAAAAATAAAATTAAAAAATAAAGTATCCTATTTGATACATTACTATAAATCATGATAAATTACTCTTACCCCATATTCTTCCAACTTCTACTTTATTACTCTGATTCATGCAATCCTTCTCACTCCCCATGGTACAATATAGGTTCTCTGAACTCTGCTGGTGTCAGCACAGTACAGAGCAATGCTATGGGATTGGGACAACTTCTACCATTGGCTTTTATGTTAACTCTGCTATTGACAGAAGAAATCCTTTGTGGAAAATATTTTTTCTTTGAAAATGGAGAAGTTCAGGGCAGCTAGGTAGTGCAGTGGATAGAGCACTGGCCCTGAAGTCAGGAGGACCTGAGTTCAAATCCATCCTCAGACCAAACACTTGACCCTTACTAGCTGTGTGATCCTGGTCAAGTCACGTAACCCCAACTGACCAGAAATTTAAAAAAAAAATTGGAAGAAAAAGAAAAGAAAATGGAAATGTTCACATACACACACACACACACACACACACACACACACACACACACACACACACAAACCAATGTGACAAAATACTCTCATTTGTTCAACAAACATTTATCAAGTACCTATCACACACAAAGCTCAAAATTATTCTCCAGTAATCATAAGCTATATGATCCTGGGCAAGTCTTAACTTCCTCATCTGTAAAAATGAGGGCTTGGAGCTGGAGTGCCTCTGAGGCCTCATTCAGGTCTGAGTCTATGACCCTATGATTAGGAGGGAAGAGATTCCACCAACAGAACTAAAAAAAAAGTTAGAGCATAAGACTGGTTTGGGGTGGGAGGTAAGGGTTAGGTGATTTTATCTTAGAATTTGATGATTACAAGTTATTATTAGAAAGTGATAAACTTAAGGTCAGAGAAGTAAAGTGCTTTGCCTATGATCACTCAGCCGGTAAATATTTGATAATGATTAGGCAGTTAGAAATGTTAAACTCTAGGGAGAGGCCAGGAATGGAGAAGGGCCAGAATCAGTATATGGCTATTGGGGACTTTTTCTCAGATGTCAACATGGGAAGGGGACATTTCATCTCTAAGGTGTCACCCCTGGGGTGTGAGACCAATACATTCCTCTGTCAAGGACCCACCATCTTACCATGAAGGCAAAATGGACCTGGATTAATGTAGAATTTAAAGTATCATGGCAGTGGGAAAATCAGTGCCTACTAATTCCATCCCAAACATTAAACTCAATCCTCTCCTTCCCCTATCCTATGCCCCTATTTTCCATTTCTACTGAGCCCTCTGGAACCCTTTGGTATTATTAACAAAGTCCCCTGCACCCTAGTTCTTTTTCTACAACTCTCTTGAGTGCTCATTCCAGGGTACTGTATAATCTGCCCTTAAGCAGATACATTATTCTCATTTTGAACAATATATTCATTACTGGGACTTTGTACTGGAAATCATGTTTCTATACCTCCCCAAGCTTAATACCCTCATATTTGGAATGATACTCTGAGCTGAGCTGCCCTGAATGGCAAGTCTTTGAGTGCAAATTCTTCTAATTGGCTATAGCTATACAGACTCAGACCATATTGCACAACCTATTAAATTCTCCAGCCCTGGAATTTTAGCATATTTATGGTCAATATTCCCAAAACTCTTCTTTCCAAACACTTTGCACTTCTTAGTCTGGAGGAAAAAAACAAATTAATATTACCTTTGCTTCTGAAGAGGATATGACAATCATCTGTCTTATGATTCCATTCACCTTCCCCGTGACTACCCAGACCAAAGCTCTCTTTTCTATTCACCATAAATCTATATGGTTTTTTTTTCATCTCCATGAGAACATAAGATTCTTAAGGGCAGGGAAAATCTTTCTATTGTATTTATATCCCCAGAGCTTAGCTCTGTGCCTGACATATAGTAGGGGTGTAGCAAAACTTCTTATTCGTTTATTTGCTGAAATCTAACTTACATGAAAATATCACACCTCTTCACTCCTCATTTTTGCCTGACTGCTCCTTTCACACCTTGTGACACACTCAACTAGGAGGAGGAGTTGTTATACTCCTTGCTGGCCGCTATTATCTTTGACTCTTCCTCTACCACTGTCACAATAGCCACGTTTGCTCTTTTAAAGTTAATTCCAAAAAATAATAATAATAATAATATAGTTCATTCCATCCTGTCCAGATGTTTGTTGCTCTATCAATTTCTGAGCCACTCTCTCTCTTCCTTGGTAAGTTCAATACTCAGTTCACAGTCTTCTTCTCTGTCCCAATGCGTTTCCAAATCAGTCAATCAATAACTCTTTATTGAGGGCCTATTAGGGCCTGCTGTGTGCTAGGTAAACTGGGATATAGGGATACAAGTACACGAGTGAGTTAGTTCCTACCCTCAAGGAGTTCATTTTCCAGCCCTTGTCCTGTGTTTCCCCTGTATCTCAGATGTACAAAATCTTTGAATTAGTTCTAGTTTCAAGAATTCCTTCTTATCATTCTGAGATTAAATCTATGAATCAGCTACATGGAAGTGATCATTGAAGTTCCTATACTACATTAACTCATGGGAAATATCTGTAGTTGTCACATTGTCAATGTTTTTGTAGGTAGAATTCATTAGCAGGAAGACCCATAGAGTAATGAGAAAGAGAGAAAGAGAGAAAGAGGGAGAATGTGTATTAATATATAAAGAAATTAGTTTTAAAACACATTTTTTTATTAATTTGGTTCAATTCTGAACCAAATATTTAAAAAACATATCTGTAAACATGTATATATACATAATAAATCTCTATAAAGAGATAATATAAGAAATACATCTCTAAAATACAATTTGAAATGTGTGTGTATATATATATGCATATGCACATGCACACACACACACACACGCACACACACACACATATATATATATATATATATATATACATATACACACACAGAATTGAGCCAAACTAATATAAGTATTTTTTTCTCAAATTAATTTCTTAATTACCTATTTTCAAATGTCCCATGAAGTATCCTTTATGGCCCCTGGACTTATTCTTCCAAAAGTTTTGTTATGAAGTGAACATCTCTTTGTTTTCAGGTAGGTCAGATCACAAATGGTGATAGAAACAGCATAGAATGCTGGGACCAAGAGAACCAGAGCTAAGGATTGTGTATAACCAGATGTTAATTATAGGCTAGATTGATACCACATATTAAATCTCGTAGAAGTCAATGAATAGGCATCAGAGAACACTAGAGTTAAGAGCGGAGCACTGGGTGGGCAGATTGAGACATAGCTAAAGAAAAAATAATAAGAACAAAATGGTACCATGAAGTAAAGCCAACTAAACAAAGGCTACTAGAGAACAGGGTAAAACAGTAGGCCAAGAGTCTGTCTAGAAAAGTAAAAGATACTAGCAGCCACAAGATCACGAAGTGAATGAGACTTAGACAAGGACAAGGTTAAGCATCAGCCAGGTATTCTCATATGATTCATGATTAAGAATGACCCAATCCCAGACCACAAGTAGACCAACACTAAAAACTAATGAAAGGTAATTCAATTCAATAGGCATTTATTAAGTACCTACTATGTGTCAGCATAGGCAGCTAAGTGGTACAATGGATTGAGTGACAGGCCTGGAGTCAGGTAAATTCTTCTTCCTGAGTTCAAATCTGGCCTCAGACACTTACTCACTGTATGACCCTGGACAAGTCTTAACCCTGTTTGCCTCAGTATTCTCATCTGTAAAATGAACTGAAGGAAATGGCAAACCACTCCGGTATCTTTGCCAAGAAAACCCCAAATGGGATCACAAAGAGTTGAAAACGATTGACAGCAACAACAACTCTATGTGTCAAAATCTGTCCAGTGAATACACCAAGGCAGAGGCACATGGCAATCAAAGTCAGATCTGTATGATTTATGATGATTTATCTTCAGCCAAGGCACTAACAATGTATATGCAAGATCCTTAGCAATAAAACTCAAATCACCATAATATTACATTTAAAAAAAAAAGAAATGAATACATGCAAAGCAAAACTGCCCTAGCTGTAGCAAAATTTTATTTTGTAAATAAAAGCTTAGTAGTAACTATTGCTAGATAGCACTTTTTGTTGTGTAAGAAATTAATATTCTAGAAGTTAACCCCCCAATATTAATTTTTAGTTTGTCTTACTTGATCAACAGTCATATGAAAAGTTATATTTCATGGGTTGGAGGGCACTTTAACTCATAATTTAGAGAAAGAAATATCTACTAAGAAAAACACAGCAACTTTCTCCTTATCGCAGATTGAGTTGTGACGAAGGGGCTGTTTACATAACCCAGACTCAAAGGGTGGAGATGGCCACAATTAACTAGAGCAAGTATTTCTACAGAAATCTCATTCAATTTTATGTGAGATTTTGGCTGCATCTCTATTTGCAAAGTGAAGTGGAAAATTACATGAATAATTCAAGCAAAAAAAAACCTACTTTTTTTTTTTGCCTCAGTGTCTGTATATTTCAGGTGAAAATGTGGTTTGGAGTTTTTAAATATCCAAGTCATTGCTCCAATTCTCCACTTTGTTTGTACAGACACAGCCTCAGGATCCATGATTTATAAGTGAAAACTTAATGGCAGTACTGCCTTGAAGGGGACAGCGTATCTGTCATGTGTGCCCTCCGGCAATTACAATAGTTGAGGAGAAGGTGCCTAAGAACAATTCTTTCTCATCACATTTAAAGGGAAAGTCACATCACACCAGTGAGAGAAGATTCATTGAGGTGATAGTCGTTGAGGGAGGAAACTGGACAAATGATGTTTAGGTGATATTGTCTCTGGTGAATTTACTTTTGCTACTCAGGTGCTGGAGATCCAGCCAGCAGAGAGCTGGGAGTCTGAACTCCAGCGCCTTGGGAGCTAAGGTAAATTCATCAGAGACATTATTATCTAAAGGCAGCATGTGTTTAATCTGTTTCTCTTCAAGCACTGGTGAAATAAATTGAACCAGGTTTTTCCA
This sequence comes from Phascolarctos cinereus, assembly GCF_003287225.1. Taxonomy (NCBI): domain Eukaryota; kingdom Metazoa; phylum Chordata; class Mammalia; order Diprotodontia; family Phascolarctidae; genus Phascolarctos; species Phascolarctos cinereus. The sequence continues at coordinate 97,496,236 of NW_027556180.1, forward strand.
GGGCCTTAGCCACTCAGCCCATACTTTTGGAAGCTGCTTTAACTCTTTTAGGTCATTTGGGTACTATTCACTAAGCTACTGCCTCATAGAACCATTTCAAGACTAGCAGAATGAACTATGATTCTGTAAATAATACAGGAATGCCAGAGAATACACAGGCATGGTAGATTTTTAGTACCCTAGTGGAATGTACCTTCTTCTCAAGCACTGTACCTGTATAAAAGAGTCATTTTCTATGATGTACTTTGAAATAATCTCCCTTATCTTTGCCTCCTTCTTAATCTATAGCATATCTAACACTGACACTTGGCAATTCAGTAGCACAGAAACCACTGGTTGGGAAGCCCCAGTAATTTTTAAAATTAAAATTAAGAAAGGACAGAACAATCAACATCATTAAGAAAACAATGTATTGAAAAAAAGAATATCGTAATTGGAATTATTCATACTTTGGAAGAAAACTCTAAGGTTATATCTAAATACCATGAAAATCACCACCAATTGCATTGGTCAAAATTTGGGAGTTAATAGTCCTTTGTAGACAAAATAGTAAGAGAACCATCAGTGGAGCCAAACTTTGTCTCTCACCTAAAAAAGGAATAGCCAGATATTGAATATTCCAAATGAGAGTCGTTGGAATATGGTGCATTTTTCATTACAATAAACAATTTAGCTGACTGCTTGGAACAGTTATCAATGTTTTAGTTTTCCAATGCAATATTCAGTATTATGCATTGTTTTGTTCCAGTATAGCACAGAAAGCATTTCTCTCAGAAGCAAAGTTGCAGTTCTTTACCATTTGCTCAGAACAATACTCAAAAACCTTTTAGCAATACAGAAGCAATGCTGGGGTGAGAAATCACTAGTGTTCATAGTATAGCTCTGCTATTTTAGAAACTATGAATCCATACCATTTTCATAGCTTTGTATTGTTTATTTTTTGTGAAATCAAACTATGTTTACCAGTTATCAGTTTTCAGACATTAGTGACATTTTTCATTCACTTTTGATTCCTTATGCCAGTAGAAGAAAACGAAAAACTAATAAAAGCACTGCAAAAGGTCAGAATAGAGAGTGAAAAAAAGGGACCTGAATATCACAAAAAAAAGTATATCAAGAACAAAGACTAATACTATATATGTATATGTGTGTGTGTGTGTGTGTGTGTATACATACATAGATATATCTTTAAATGGTCTAGCTAAAAGACAAATAAGGGCATTAAAACAGATTTGATCTGGCATTTTTGTTCTCACTATCTATATGACAGTGGGTACAAACACAGATCTGCCATGTCATTTAATCTTACATTATTTTAAAGTTGTTTTTAACTATTTTTATATGATGAGACATTAGAGAACTCGATTATTCTACAAAATTCTAATGAATACCTAACCGTGACTGGAAGCGACCTTGAGTCTTTATAAACTATACAAGAGAAGGGCAGGTTCTGGTAATTCTAATATGAAAAAAAAAATGAGTATGGGTCTGGCAAAGGCCTGTGTGTCTATTATCTTACAACCAGCATGCCCAAGCTTGGAGTGGCTCATCCACAATGTGATTATTTTTTATGGATAGAGAACAAGATGATTTCATATTTTGGGCATAAATACCTACTAAATGGTCTGCTAAGAGAATGAATTGTTGTTATTGACATGAGTGGGGTAAAATTTGTACACAAATACAATCAAAAATGTATTGAGATGTTGAATTACTGGAATTACTTTTAGGGCTTGTCTATTAGTATCTATCAGAGAAAGATACAGCAGATGGATGAATTGGGTCTAAAATTGGACAGGAGAGAAAGCAGGCTGAATTGCCTTCAAGAAATGGAAAAGCAGTTTTAATGAGCTCAAACTTCTCCTGGAAACAAAGGCCCATTACTTTAATACCATCATTCTATCAGTGTTGCTATATGGCAGTGATAAATCATACAGGATAGGCTCTGAAGAATAAAATAGAAATATGATACAGAGCAATGGAAAGCTTCATTATGAATGTGAGTATGCAGAACCATATTACCAATGAGAAATATCAAAGAACAAGAGTAAATGATGTCATCAAGGAAATGTATAATAGAAATAAAAGTTAGCCTCATCATGTGGAAGAGGGAAATCCAGAGTGTTCCACTAGTTTATTTCTAAGTTCAGGAGAATTTAAGCATATTGTGTAGAACCCCTATGTGGAACTGAAGTTGAGATAAGTTTCATCCCATTGTTAAGCTAGTTCTAACTTGTGTGTAGTACTTCCCTATGGTCATAGTTCGAAACTCATTGCTCTCCTAGTCTTGTTCCTGACTTTCCTGACTTTCAAACCATGCTTCTGCTGCTCTCATCCTGGAACTTCACTTAGTACCTGTGGCAACTTTGTGCTGGGACACTGATTCACTTCTTTGGCTTTGTCACTCAGGAATACCTGTCCAAAGCCCTGTCCCCTTCTACTTACTATTTGTGAGTATCTTTTGCAGCTGCCATTTTGTGGAGAGGCCCAAGCTGGCCAGCCTCCCTTTCTCCACTCCATCTTTTCCTGACTTTCAAGATTTCAAAGTCATGCCACTATACGAAGTACCTTTTTCTCCCTCTCTCTCTACCCTCACTTTCTTTTATGTGTTCTCTTCTTCTACTAAAATATAAACTCCTTTGGGACAGACACTATTGTTCTTTTTTTTTTTCTCTCTTTCCTGAGTGCTGTGTTCTTATCATGCAGTAAGTACTTTATATTATTTGTTTCCTTCCTTCCTTATTCTGGAATTAAATAGAATGAATCTAATTCCTATTTTCCATGACGATCTTTCAAATATTTAACGTTAATTAAGAAAATGTTCTTCTCAATACAAAAACCATCTAATTACTTCAATTCTTCATACAATGGGTTGAAAATTTTTTATCATTTTAGTTTCTCTCCTCTTAATGTTCTCTAATGGTCAACATCTCCATTAAAGTGTGGTGTCCAAAACCATACATAATATTCTAGGTATGTGCTAACTGGTGCAAAGTTCTAGGGGACAAGTATGTCTTTTGAAATAGACACTATAATATTAAGACAGTGTGTATGTGTGTGTGTGTGTGTGTATATATATATATATATACACACACATATATACACATATATACACATATATATGCACACAGATATATATTTAAGTATATATATATGTATATGTATGTGTAAGTGTGTATGTGTATATATTATTTTTCATTAGCTTGTTTTAGTTGTAATATTATCCTGTTGGTTCAGTTGATTTTTTTTAACCAAAGCTGTAACACTTTCAATTTTGGTCTCTACCTTATATATATTTCAATAATCAATATTTGAATATAAATATGAAAGTGTTCATTTCACAGAATGACAGAATCTCAGCATGGGAAGGTGCCTCAAAATTAACAGTTGAATAGCAGTTCTTTTTATAATGTTATCAAAAATGGCCATCCATGATCCTCTTGAAGATTTTGTTTTGTTTTGTTTGTTTCTCCCTCTCCCCCAAAGTGAATCATTTATGTTTCAGGGACCTCTAAATTGATAGGATTCCTTTTTTTCTTTACACTGATGTGGAATATACCTCTCTAAAATTTCCATACATTGCTCCTCCTTCCTTTTGAGGCTTAGTGGTAAAAGTCATCCCGAGGGATAGATTGGAGGAAATATGTGCAAGGTAAGTCAAACCACTGCCACCACTTCAACTATTGCCTCCCTCAGACCTCAAATAAGGCAACCTATGGCCCTCAACCCAAGACCATCATGAATGGCCCTGTCCGCCAGAACACCAGCCCCTTTCCCAATCTGCTTCCTACAGCCCTTATTAAAGAAAACAATTTATGTGGAGAAAAGTCCCACTTGCCCCAGTGATTAGCATTCCCCAATATCAATCATTGGCCAACTGTCCCAGAGAAACCGAAAGCCCAAGATCCCAAGGAATGGAAATGTCTGCTTCCCTACTCCCCCAATCACAGATCCTGTTGTAACACTTGTCAGGTCAAAAAGCAATCCCTATAGAGATAGGATCTGATAATGCTACTGCATATGCTAGAGCCCCTGCCTCTTCCTCAAGAACAGCATCTGAAGACTCAGAAAAGATTTCTTGACATCAAAATCCTTCACACAGTCAAATTGTTCAAAATTAGAAACAGATGTGATTTTATCTTTGGAAATCACATTAAAGAAGATACATTACCATCTGCTTTGTTATTCCATCCAAAGTACCCTTTCCATCTGACTTGCAGCTGAAACTTCCTATATGTTGTCTCCTCCACCAGAATGTGAACTCTTTGGGAACAGGGACACTTTTCTGTTTGTATCCTCAGAGTTCAAAACAGTGCTTTGCATACAACAAATATTTAATAAATGCTTTTTACATTCATTAATTTGTTCCACCTGAGAGCTCTTCAAGCCCTTGAAGACACCTATAATTTGCATTGTTAGTATTCCCTTCTACAGAATAAATGTTTTAAGGTACTACAATCAATCCTTCTGCACAGCTTCCAGTTCACTCATTATATGGTTTATCTATTTCTAAGCAAGCTCTAATATGTCGTTCTTCTTTCTAAAACATGGCACTAAAAGCTAAACACATTATTTGAAGTTTGACCTTCCAAGGTAGATTGTAGACTGGTACTCTAGGTGGCACAGTGGATAAAGTAGAGCACCTGAAGTCAGGAAGACCAGACGTCAAATCCAACCTCAAGCTGAATGACCGTGCGCAAGTCACTTAACCCCTGTTTGCCTCAGTTTCCTCATCTGTAAAATGGGGGTGATAATATCACCTACTTCTCAGAGTTATTGTGAGAATAAAAAGAGATAATAAATGTAAAGTACTTAAGACATTGCATTGCACATAGTAAGTGCTATATAAGTATTAGCAATTATTGCCATTAACAGAAATATAATTTCCCTTACTTTTTTATATTGATGAATCCTAAGATTGGATGACTTTGGTCCATATATATATGAAGACAGAGAGACTGCAATCTACTTAAATCAGCTCTTTTCAAATGATTTGTCATTAAGCCACATCTCAACATCCGTACCTATGCAGTTGATATTTTATATCCAGGAAAAGGAATTTATGATTCTCTCTTCTAAATACCTTTTTCATTTTTTTAAATTGTATTTATATCTCTTGTTTTGCATCATCTTAATTATCAACTCTGCCTTCACTACCCAGAGATTGTTCTCTTTAAACGAAGGAGAAATTGCTTTTAGTTTTACAAAGCTACATAACACATCAATTAAATCAGTTGGTTTCTGAATAAGCAGGAGAGCTTCATTTTCTCATATATATTTTGAGGTCAAGCTTGGTCATTATAATTGCACAACATTTAGTTGGGGGTTTTTATCCCTCCCTCTCCACTGACATTGTTATAGTCACATAAATAGATGCATACAAATACACATACAGACATGGGGAGAGAGAGACAGAGAGAGAGAGAGAGAGAGAGAGAGAGAGAGAGAGAGAGAGAGAGAGAGAGAGAATATGTGTGTGTGTGTGTGTGTGTGTGTGTGTGTGTGTGTGTGTGTGTGTGTGTAGAAGTTATATAGAATTTTACAAAAAGTTTTCCTGAGGGGCAGTTGGGTGGCTCAATGGATAGAGCACCAGCCCTGAAGTGAGGAGGACCTGAGTTCAAATCCGGTCTCAGACCAGACAGTTGACACTTATTAGCTGTGTGACCCTGGGCAAGTCCCTTAATTCCAACTGCCCAAAAATAAAAAAAATAATAATAAAAATAAATAAATAAAGAGTTTTCCTGGTTTTATTTACTTCACTTTATTTTGCTTCCTTTATGCTTCTTTATGTTCTTTACATTCATCATTATAGTGTAATAATATTATACTTGGGGCAGCTAAGTGGTACAGTGGATAGAGCACCAGGCCTGGAGTCAAGAAGACTTGCATATAATTCTGACCTCAGACATTTACTAGCTATGTGACCCTGGGCAAGTCATTTAACCCTGCTTGCCTCAGTTTCCTCATCTGTAAAATGAACTGGAGAAGGAAATAGTAAAGCACTCCAGTATCTTTGCCAAAATACAGTCACAAACAGAAGATAACTGAACAACTGAACTGAGGGTAGCTAGGTGGCACAGTGGATAGAGTGCTGAGCCCAGAATCAGGAAGATTCATTTTCTTGAGCTCAAATCTGGCCTGTGACATTTACTGGTTTTGTTACCCTGGGCAAGTCACTTAACCTTGTTTGCCTCAGTTTCCTCATCTTTAAAATGAGCTGGAGAAGGAAATGGCAAACCACTCCAGTGTCTTTGCCAATAAAACCTCCAATGGGGTCACAAAGATTCATAACTGAAATGACTGAACAACAACAATATTATACTACATCCTTATATAAAAATTTATTTAGCAATTCCCCATTTGATAGGAATATTATTTGTTTCTAGTTCTGTTATCACAAAAGTGTTACTGTAAGTGTTTTGGAATATAGAAGTCCTTTATTTCTACCTTTGAGCTTCTTTCATCAAATACTAAAAAGTAGAACAGTTAGATGAATTAACAGCTCTACTAACAAGGTAATAATTATCTGTGCTTCCACAGGCACCCAAACATTTATTATTCTAATTATCTTTTTCTTTTTTGCCAATTTTTCTTATTGTAGTCCATCTTTTATAATTAAGTCCATCTTTTCTGATCTGTCAATATAATAATGCTAATCAAGGAGTAAAGTATACTTTAAAAATAAATGTGCCTGGTTACAGGAATATCACTTATGCTGATATTTGTACTAGCATAAAAGAATAGAGAAATCATGGAGCTGTTCTCATTTTACCATTCATGAAAATCCTACGTATTTTGAAAGTATTCTATTCAGAGTACATATATAACCTGATGATCCCACATTTGAAAAGCCATTTAGAAAAGGGATGTTCAGAGATATGAAACCTTAGAAAAATAGAACAACTTGAGAAATTAAAAAACTTGATAGATTTATTTTAATTTTCTTTTCTTTTCAGAATCAGAGAAAATGTGGAAAATGTAAAATATTTGTTTTTATTCACCTGAATTTTTTTGTTCAATGCTCCCTTTTTTCTGTACCTCCATAATTTAATCAATATTTTTTAAATGCAAAGCCAGATATATAAGTAAGATTTCCTGAATCTGTTATATAATGTGGTATATATCCAGTCATGCTTATGAAATGAGGGAAGAAACTAATAATAGTTAACATTTATATGCTTACTATATGCTAAACACAGTGCTAAGTGCTTTATAATTATTATCTTCTTTGATTCTCTCAAAACACCTGTGAGGTAAGTGCTATTATTATCCTCATTTTATAGATAAGGAAACTGAGGCAAACAAGGATTAAGTGATTTGCCCAAGGTTACACAAATAAGGGTCTGAGGTCAGATTTGAACTCAGGTCTTCCTGACTCCAGAGCTTATGCCCTGTCTACTGTGCCATGTAGAATATGTTTCACTGCAAACAATGACTGATAAAAGTAGGTGAGGAAAGGTATAGATAATGGAAGAGAGAAGGAAAGACTAAGGGGGGGAAAAGATATAGAGTATTGAGAAAGAAAAATAGAAAAGAGAGAAGTAAAGGCATAGATAACAGAAGGATGAAAAAGAGGAAGAAGAAAGGAAGGTAAGGAAATAGAGTAAGAAAGGAAAGTAAAACAAAGTGAAAACAGGTAAAAAATAGCAGAAAAATAGATAATCTAGATGTACTAAGAGATAAAAAGAGATGACAAAACTGAGTCTACATGACTACGCAAACACGTTAGTCAGTTCCTATATTTTCTGTCTCTACACTATACAGTACTATTTACTATTCTCAAAAGCATCTAAGTTTGCCACTCTGTCTTAGGAACCAAACTGCTCTTTGGTAAACTATTTGTTTATGTTGAACGTAAATGAGATAAGAATCCCCCTATATATGTCACGTTCACTGCTCCAGCTTTCTTTTTTCACAAGTTTATGATTGATATTTACAAAGTATTTAATATTTTAAATGAAAACACTCAGTCTTGCTATTGCTTATGCTTCTTTCTTGCAACATGACTGGCCCACCTCCTTTTCTAGTCACACATCTCTTTCATGACTACTCTTGTTCTTCATTTTTGAACAGAATTCATTATCTTAGCATATTTATGGCCAACATTCATTTCTCCATTGTAATTTGGATGACCTATACTTCCACTTCCTTTTAAACTGTCTTGATGACTCAGAGGCATATAGGGTGATGAGAGACATATAGGAAGGTGAGATTTCAAAAGGTTTTTGTTTGCTTGCTTGCTTTTTCAAGGGAAAATATAGTTATTAAACTGTGCAATTTCCCAAATGTAGTCACTCTTTTCCAATTATGTGTCCAGTTCATTGTTTCTTTGTAACATCTGTCATTTGTGTGTGTATACACATTCATTCATATACATAAGAATTTAAGGCTCAGATTCTTAAAATCCAGCCACTGCTCAGATTCCTTAAGAACCTAGCCAATAGCTCACAAATGTTCAGATTCCTTAAGAGTCTGGCCAATATGGCAGATTTTTAATAAACCTTGTCTTTGGCTGAAAAAAAAAATAAGAATTTAAGTACCAATGAACAGGCATCAGGAATATGAAGGCAAATGAATATGAATATATACACATATTTGTTTATACACACACATATATTGGCGGAGGTAAGATTTGCATACGTAAGCATATACTGAATAAACTTGTATGGAATAAAAATAAATTAAGGCAGTTAAATACATGATGGTTAGAGTGGGAGGCCACCAGCAGTGAAGAAATTAGGAAAAGATTAAATAGAAATGAATGTTTGGTTGACATATATTTCTTGAGCTTCCTCTTGAAGAAAGTGGGGTATTATATGAAGAGAGGAGAGAACTATAGGCATGGTTTGGCCACAGCAAAGGCACAGAGATGAGAGATAGAGTGTCATGTGTGAGGAATAAAAATGTCAGTATGGTTCTTTCTCCTTGTTAGCTTTATGCTCAGTGTTTATGACTTGGAAGAGACAAAGCTATTTGGAAGAAACACCTTAATCTATTTGTTCAATTTAACTTTTTGATTCAAACATAAAGGCATAATTGTATGTTGAATTTTTCTTGGCATACATTAAGTATTTTACACTTAATAAATAAAAATTTATATCATCAGAAAAATCTCATAAATTGCAGAAGCTGTTGTCCAAATTTTCTGTTCTATTTCATACAATCTACTTTTTCTTGCATTGGACTGCTTCCTGCTATACGGAGGAACAAAAAAAATGACTTCCACCTTTTTGGATTTTTTCCTTGTTTCTGAAGTCTTTTTAGTAAGTTCTTTAATTGTGATTGATTTTTGTTTATTTTGTGCTTTTTTGACTCCTTATATTACTTTAACTTGTTGACTCTCACTTGTAATGTCAGATTTAAGAAATCTGACATTACTGATGTAGTTTTGTTTTCTGGATTCTATTCTGCATGTTTCTTTTTTCATTCCACCTTATTTAAGTGATGTAACCATTCAAGTTTCTTAATAAATCTACTAGCTATCTAGATATTATTGCAACCCTCGAATGTATTTCTATAAGTATTTAAAAACTTTCCCTACCTTCACATTTTTTTAGTAATTGGCATTTATCCTTAAGAATATTCATTAATAGTTCTACCTTTCCTCCCATGGTTCTTACTATGACAACAGATATTACAGAAACTGTTATATGTAGGTCCTGAAATGTTTAACACTTTCTGTGAAATATTATAGGGCAATATGTTCATTCACAATGTGTTATATCAAATTCTAGCCATTGAAAATGATTCCATTTTGGTGTAGTTGCTCTGATAGTTACACTCTTTATATCAAATGCCAAAAAGGCTTTTCAAAATATGTCTATATAACCCTTTATCTTCAAAATAATTTAAGACATTGACATGGAAAGAAGGGAAGAAGGGAGGAAGGGGGGGAGAAGGAGAGAGGGACAGAGAGAAAGAAGAGAGAAAGAGAGAGAGAAGAGAGAGAGAGAGAGAGAGAGAGAGAGAGAGAGAGAGAGGGGGAGAGAGAGAGAAAGAGGGAGGGGGGGAATGGGAAGGCAAGAAAAAAATTATTTTAAATAGCTGCTTACTTTTATAAGCATATTTAGACAAAATAAATTCTTCGTTGGCTGCACCAAAAATGTGTTTCTTATTCTGTACATTACTCCATCATTTCTCTCCCTGAGGTGGTCAGCATTTTTCATTAAAAGTCTTCAAGAGCCATGGTTGATCATTGTATTAATCAGAGTTCTTAAGCCTTTCATAATTGATCTACCTTTCCTGAACATAAATTCAGAATTATGCCTCCAACTAATTATGACATAAAAATGTAATTAATTACTATTGTGCTGTAAGAAGGAAGAAAAAGAAGTTTTCAGATGCACCTGGGAGGATTTATACGGACTGATACAAAATGAAATTTCTTATAAACACACATAAACACACACAGTAATTAGCCCCTGCCTATTACTTGTAAGATCAGTATCCAATGGTTTTATATTCCAGTTCAATGTAGTGTAAAGATCATTTAGTATATAGTTTGTAGTACAGCATAAAGTGTTCTTTTTGATCTATTTCACATGTACTTGGGGGTTTCCTGCTTGAGTAGTCAGGATAATATGTACTGAAGCATTTCCAACTATTGAGATGTCTGACTTGTTCTAGCATACCTTGCCTTTCTAAACTACCCAAAAGGGTGTCAAACTAATCATTACTAATGCTCCCATTACTAATGGAGTGAGCATACAACCACATGCTTCCACTTCATCGTTTTCTATCTTTTAAATCACGAGTGTCTTTGCATCACATTAACCAAATGAATGGAATCACTAGAGCCTATTTTGTCCATGTTTCAGAGTTCATGAAAAACTTTCAAAATTGTTAAAGCATTCACAGGACAAACAAAGTTCCTGCTGGATTTTATCCTACCTGACATTCCCCTATTTTACCATTGTCCCAAATACCTGACAGTATGCACAGTGGATTGGACTTTGAGGAGATTACAGTTGTTGTTGTTGTTAATAATTTCTTCTTTTTAGAGTGGCATTCTTTAGTGTACCTCTCAGCCATTCTCTGCCAATACAATGCAAATAGTACTGGAAAGTGGCATAATCCAAACAGCATTATCATCTACATATCAGTAGATGATAACTGATTGTAGATGATAAATAGATTCCCTCATGGTATATCTGATCTATTCCTACTCAATCTATTGAAGAAAATAATTTGTTTATTAAATCATATGTTTATAATTTTGGAAAAATAATTTTTGAAATCCATGAAGAAAAATCCAAATTGCTATTTTTTTCCTTTATCAAATGATTCAATTTGCTTTTTAGTTGTATTCATAATGTCAATTATTGTCAGTTCTAACACTTTGGCAACATCAAGGCCAATTTGTTAATTGGAGATATTCACTCAACTTCACTCTGCTCTAGAATATACTAAAATCCATTTCATAGCAGTGAAATTAAAGCTATTTGTACATAGCAGTATGAATGAAACAGAATTTTTAATGACATATAACAAATCAATGAACAAATACTTTTTATGGCACTGAGACCATGCCATGTTGCTCAATTTATAATTCATTATACAATGCAAGTGATGTTTTATAGGGTCATTAAAATGCATATAATATAATAAGAAATCAACATTTATCAGAAAAATAATGATAGGAAAATAGTCTTATAACAAGGGGGGAAAGTATCATTTTGAAAAGTAGGCACAGTGATAATCACAAAGGCAACATTAAGGAACAATGGCCTGAAATGCAAAAATAATGTTAAAAATGTTCTTATGCTTTCAATTATGAGAAAATATTTCTAACCTTCATTTTTTCCTTTAATTTAATTATATTGGTTGCTCTTTACATTTTGTTAAAAGTGGCCTTGAAGCTCTTTTGCTGTTTTTATTTTAGTTTAATTCTCTTTTGTGTTCAGGTGAGGTGAAGAGTGGGGAGAGAGAGAGAGAGAGAGAGAGAGAGAGAGAGAGAGAGAGAGAGAGAGAGAGAGAAGATAATACTGTTTCATAAAGAACACTTTAGATTCACTATTAGATTTATTTTTTATATCAGAAACATTCTTTACAATATTGATTTGTGATTCTATGTTTTAAAATGGTTTAAATGGAATTTCCAAAAGCTATTATGAACTACAATGACAGTTAAAATGTTGACCTTACAATTTCTACCTAAATGTTTAAATTTCTTTTTAATAGTTCTGATTGTCCTGAGGGTGGGGTTTTGTAGCAGTGCATGGCAGATTTACCTTTGGTCATGAATAACTATTCTGAATGCTTGTAAGAAACATGATAAAGGAAGATATCATGTAAATGATGTAATAAATATTTTATTATACTAAGATAAGTATAAATAAACCATTAGTTTTATTTAAACAAGGGACAAAGAAATGTGAAGAGTTTTTGGAAGTAATACTAGAACTCCTTAAAGGAGAAACAAATGAGCTAGAAGGAACAATGAATATGAGAAGAAAGTTACTGAAGCATGGAAAACAGCATGCTGACAGTAATACCTGTTACTTACCAGAGAGCTTTAGAAATAGGTATTTCATCCATCACTGTAAACTTTCATTACAGAAACCAAAAATAAGAATCTCTATTGAAACATCTTTTTAAGTGGTCAATTTGCTGAGAAGACATCAGTTCTATCTTTTTCTATTAGAGGTTTAGCCATGTTTGTGTTATGATATACACCATCTTCAGGACTTTCCTCTGACTAATATGGTTTCACTTGCCTTTGCTTATGAGAAGCACTTTCAAAGTCTAAGTGGAAAAGAAATTTGACCAATTAGTGATGGCAACATTCTAGACATGGCAGATATTTTGGTTTGCAACAGAGAGAGTGCTGGATCTGGAATCAGGAAGACATGAGTTCAAATCCTGGCTCAGCTACTTCCTCACTGTGTAACTTTGGACAAATCCCTTAACCTCTCTCAACTTCAGTTTTTTCGTCAATAAAATGGAGATAATAATAGCACCTACTTCCCATACTTAATATCATTTGTAGAGTGCTTTGCAAAATTTAAAGCAATATCTACATGTCAGTTATTATTGTTATATTTATCAAGAACATAATAACATTGTATCCCCCATTATGATAGTGATTTCAGGACAGCAATGACTCAAGATGTTCACTAACTGTACATGGGTCAATAGAGAACAGAACAGGCTGATAATAACGACTATTTATAGCTCAACTGTAGCTATAAATAGATATGTGTTGTGTAATTCTATCTTATCTCTCTCTATACTACAAATGGTATGGCAGTGAATGATACCTAATTATATACTGTTGACTCATAGTGATGCCCTAATGGTATCACAAGAAGTTCTGCATAAATTAAATTTAAAGAGTAATGGGTGACTAATTAACAGAAAGAACTATGAGATTTTCACTTCTACAGAAAAAAGGATAACATAATTAACAGTTGTCATATTTAAGGTACAGCCTACTATCTTTGGGAGACAACTAGGTGTATCATTTCATATTTTAAAAGTTCAACTAGAGAAATTTATTTATATTATTGTACATGTGAAATGCAATGCTTAAGTTAATAAATCACTCAAGAACACTCAGTGTCTACACAAAATATATCTGCATGTTTAAAGGTATCTGCCATGGAAGCACATGTGCACTCTACACCCACTCAAACAACTTGTTCTTTCCTTTGGATTAGAATGGAACCATTTGAACTTGTGAGCACAAACAGTCATTATAACAAGGTCATGGTAAATGTTATGAAAATAAAATCACTAAGTCTGGATTGTGTTTAAAGAAAAAGAACTTCCTAACTACACAGAATTAAAAAAAAATGATCATGCAATCTTTCTGAGAACACACACACATATATCTATATATGTATAGATTATATGTATATATATATATATATATATATATATGTATGTATGTATATGTATAGGTTTTAATGGATCACACCCTCAATGAAGGTCAACAGGGTGATCTGGCAGAAAAAAAAACTAATGTGATCTTGGCTGGTTTTGAGAAGAGAATAGCTTTCAGGACTAAGAAGGTAATCTTTCCGCTGTTATTTTTCCTTCATTAGGCTTCACCTAGAGCATTGTATTCAGTTCTCATACCACAGTTTTAAAAGGACATTGATAAGTAATAGAATGTTCACAAGGCTTCTATGGCTTCCTTGAAGATGGAACTCAAACAATCTTCTACAAGAGGTCTACACCATCTATTAATGCCTTCTCTCTGTGATTACCTCCACACTAAGACTTTCGGAACACCTAGTATTGGCTGTGAGTACATGTCTTGTATGTTTTCTCCTCTGCTATCAAGTGAGTTTGTTGAGGGCAGGTAGCATGATTTGGCCTTACTTTGTAGTATGAGTGCTTAGCTTAGTGTCTCACATACCATAAGTTTTAAATAAATACTGATTTATCGACTGATTCACCAGGACTGTGAAGAACCTTGAGTACATGCCCTATGATGATCAAGTATTTGAGTAGCTATTGTGTGCAAGAGGTGCTAGACTTGTTCCTTTCTGACCCTAGCAGGAAAATCACATGCAATGTATAGAAATTTAAAAAAATAATACTTAAGGTCAATGTCAGAAAAAATTAAATAAAAACATAAACAAAAATTATTTTTAAAAATTAAGCTGTCTAATATTAGAATGTGGTGCCTGGAGAGATTATAAATCTTCCAGCTTCGAAGTTGTTCAAGCAGAGCCTGGGAGACCACTAGTCAAATATATTATGGTAGGAGTCCCTTTCATTTATGGAGGAGAATAAATGGAGCCTAAGATACCTTCCAAATCCTGGGATTTTGATTCCTTATAGATCTTATTCACAGAAGCATAAGTAAGTGAATCTATGCATTGTAGTGGATGACAGCAGTGTGATAGTACAAGGGCTGTTATACCCATAGTTCAAAGATTAAACAAGCCAGGATCAAAGAAGTTATGTGATTTCTTAGAGCAAATAGAGTTTTAGGATTCAAATTCAGCTTCAATTGACTTACTTCCTCCACACCTGGGCAAATGGTACCATCTTTTTTAGCCCTTCTTCTTGATCTCAGATGGTATCAGTTGTTGGTGTCAGTTGTTGTTTGTCTGTTTATTTGTTGGTTTTTGTTTGTTTTTTTCCCAACAAGTTTCTGAGAGTGAGGTTGGAGCAGAGGTGAGGAAGCTGTGGCCTTAATGCCATATGTAGTCCTCAGGGTCCTCAAGTGTGGCCCTTTGACTAAATCCAATTTGTTTTGTGAAGAACGATTTGTTCTGTGAAGTTTGGATTCAGCCAAAGGGCCACGCTTGAGGACCTAGAGGAGCACATGTGGCCTCAATGCATCAGGTTCCTTGCCTTTAGGTTAGAATATTGGGCACATTGTCAGATTATCCCGCCTTCTCAACTTAGGATACAATTATATTGTAGACATAGCCATGCAAATATTACAAAATGATTGAGAAAACAACTAGCCATTGACACTGATCACAAAGTTGACAGAAATTAAGTATATAAGCAGTATATTCTTATTTTGAATGGAGAGTGCTTACGAAGACAGAAAGCATAAAGTACTAACCAGAATTTAAGCCATCTCGGGCAATGGTATCTTAGGAAAAACTTGAGGAAATAAGGAAATGAAAATGAATTCGAAAACAGATCACACAAGGCTCAAGAATAAGCCTTTATTGCTATATTTGTTTATGCCACTGTTCTTTACATTTGGTAAAGTGGTATAGGAAACAAGATGTACCTTTGGTTATGTTTTGACCCAAAGCCATACAGTGGTGCATCACCAGACAGGAAATTAAAAAAGGACTATTTGGCTTAAATAATATTATAAAATTGTTGTAGGAACTGAAATTCTCATGTGAGACACTTGTGAAATCAGAAGTCCTAACCCATATGGCCATTGGATAGTCTCAAATAAAGAAGCAGGGAGAATCTCTGCAACTGTCATAAGAATTTTTTAGTTATTAGGCTAACTCCAGAAGAAGTAATCACTCTGTAACCATTCCTGTAGCCAGCATTGACTGTTTTGACTGAGGGTCCTTTTATTTTTTTAGAGGGAAGGAGAAAATGATTGCTTTTCAGTTTTAAAAACCTTGCAATCACTGATTGGAAGTCCCATCAAAAACTCAAATATAGGTCTTAGTGGGGAAACATGTATACAATTAGTTGTACTTGATTTACTTCGGCAAAGACCACAAAATTCTGGATAGATAAATTTGGAACAGAAGTGGAGGAGATATTAATGCTGCTAATGACATAGATACAAGACTTCAAAATACAATGTGGTAGTATAATGATTATCACCCCAATTCATAGATTACTGAGGCTCAAAAAGGTTAAATAACTATTTTAAGATGGCCATTTTGGTGACAAAACAGCAGCTTCTGACTAAAACTCAGCTTTAAAAATTCCCTTACCTTCTTAACACAACAACAACAACAACAAAGTGAAATGCTATCACTACGTACTATTGACTAACATTCTTTTCAAAGGCACATACATTGTTTGTATCAGCTAGATCCTTATTTAGTGTTCAGGGGCAACTGGTCTAAATGATAGAATATAATTATTTTGATGGGAACCTCCTTTATTTGTAAAATAATCAATCAATTAAAATAACTCATTTCCCTCCCTAGAGGAGTAGCTTTCAGACGGTAGTCTCTGCACTCCCACGAACCAATTCAGTTTCTGTAAAAATGTTTTCCCTCATCTGTGTGTAGGCATGGCCTAAATACCTCATATGATATCATGCCTTTCTCATTAATTTTAGCTTCATTTTAAGTGAGTTTAATAGGTAAAGTGTCTATGGGCCCTGCCTTCTACAAAAGAAAGAGCACTTTTTTTTTACTATCCACAGAAATACACGTACAAGAACATAAAAGAAGTTTCAGATGCCAGAAATGTTGCAGCATTTTGGGGGACATATTAAATATTAACTTGATCCTAGGGAGAGACACTGATGTGTGTAAATTACCAGCTCGGGTAACCACTTTTTGCTCTGATCATGACTTACATTAATTGCTTCAGTTAATTTATGTACCATATGTAGCTCCAACTCAACGTAGCCAGAATAATAGAGGGTAAAGTACAAGGTAAAGGTAAAAGAAGGTCATAGAACTTCAGAAGACAAAAGGAATAGGACATTGAGAACATTTTCACGAGGAGGACTGCCTTCCATTTAAAAACATATATACACTGAGTATTTTCAGTGGAAAGTTTTGTTAAAAGTATTCATCTATTAATCTGTGGGGTTGATAGGAGTGTTCCTGCTACACATGATTTCACAATAATGCTGTTGTTCACAGCTAGTGAGTTTTCCTCCCTAATTACATTTAAGAATACAGCAAGCACCTCGACAGAAGCTTCTCAGTTATAGAGATCTAAAGTAAAATGTTAATATCAAAATTTAACAAAACCATTCAGGAACCTTTAGCACTGCTGGTATACAGGCATGACCCTCAGCCATGCTTCTACACATTGCTCCAGGTATTCATCTGCTTTGAAAGCTCCATAAAACAATCACCTGGCTATCACAGGTGCAGATACCAAATTCAGACTGCAGCTGAAAATAATTAACATCGCAAAAGTGTATCTGTAGTCAGTCAATGAATCAACAAGCTATTATTAATCATTTATTTTGTTCAAGGCACTGGTTAAATACTGGAGATACAAATATAAGCCAAAAGAAAGCTAGTCCCTGCCTTCAAGGATCTCATATACCAATGACAGAAGACAACACATAAAATGGAACAATAGTATGGTTTAGGGAATAGGAATAGTGATGAAGTCTATAGAGTCAGAAAACCTAGAAGAGGATTGAAGGATGGCACCCTGAAATTGTCCTTAAAATGGTAGTCCTAGAGGAACTCACCAGTCAGGAGAAGGGGATGGCATAGACACAGAGGGCTGTTTCAGCACGAGAAGTTTACAAGGTCTTAAGGTATGTCCAATATAAGAAAGCAGGTGAGACATGCTGGTGAAGTCCAGAGAAATAGAAGTAGAGAAGAGAGAATAATGTCAGGGTTGAGGCTATTTCACAGAACCAACAGGCTTTACCCATCTGTAGTGCAGGAACTATGAAAAGTCAGAAGATGAAATTCAACCATAACTGCTTAAGCTTTCATGTATTTGACTGTTTCATTTCTTTGAACTGCATGTTGTTAGTAATTCTTTTAAATTGAATTTATCTTTTCAGACGAAAGACCCCAAAGGAGGGTGATTTTGCTCATATTGTGGAGGGAGACACACAGGTGGGGGAATAGTAGGGAAGAAAATGGGAAAATCATTAACCTGTGGGGGGGGAAACAGTTGAAATTCTAGGAATAATATCTATACTCTTATGTTACATTTTGAAATTTCATTCTGATTATTTTCTTTCTTTTTAGGCTGTTGGGGTTAAGTGACTTGCCCAAGGTCACACAGCTAGCAGGTGTCAAGTGTTTGGTCTGAGGCTGGATTTGAACTCAGGTGCTCCTTACTTCAGGGCCAGTGCTCTATCCATTGTGCCACCTAGTTGACCCCTGATTATTGTCTTTAAAACTCTGTATAGTCTGTAGTTTATGACATTCATTTTTCTTTCTAAAAGCTTTTTAAGTGTGAGAAGTCAGAGAGAAATAACTCAGGACCTATGAATATATTGACATCTCCATTTTAATAGCTTTTTTATTATTATACTCAATGTAAGTGAAAATACTTAGGACTTCCTATCAATTAGCTGGTAAATCACACCTACAGAAAATTTTACTATGATCTCTTGCATGATGAAGACAATGAATAAGACTAGATCCTTAAATTTTATAATCCCATTTCAAATGATAATTTAAGAAAAATGTGTTTTGAGTTAAGGTTTTTTAAAAAGATTAGTTCAAACAATCATGGAATTTTAGAAGTAGACAAGAACTTGGGGTGAATCTAAGTGAATTGGAAACCATGACATTTCGTGATTACCTAAAGGAATTCAGAGTTTTGAACCTAAAGAAGAGAAGACTTGGTGTGATATGGGAGGATGGGGAAAGTTTTAGCTATATTCTGGCTCTGGTGAAGAACAAATTTTTTTTTATTAATTTATTTTGAATTATCAAAAATCACTTCCATAAGCTTTTGAGTTTTAAATTTTTCTCCCCCTCCCTCCACACCTCCCTTCCCTAGAAGATGTGTAAACTGATATAGGCTATACATATACATTCCTATTAAACATATTTTCACATTAGTGAGTTTTAAATAAGAATTAAAACCAACAGGAGAAACCACCAGAAAGAGGAAACAAAACACAATGGAACAAAAAAAAATAGCAGATAGTATGCTTTGATCTGCATTCAAATTCCATAGTTCTTTCTTCTTTGTGGATAGCATTTTCCATCATGAGACCTTGGGAGATATCTTAGATCCTTGTATTGCTGAGAAGGGTTAAGTTTATCAACATTAGTCATCACAGAACATGGCTGTTATTGTGTACAACATTCTCCTGGTTCTGCTCACTTCACTCAGCATCAGACCATATAAGTATTTTCAGGTTTTTCTGAAGTCAGCCTGTTGGGGCAGAGCCAGGATGGCAGAGTAAAAGCAGTGACTTTTTTGAGCTCTCCCCTAAACCCCTCCAAATACCTGTAAAAAAATGGCTCTAAACAAATTCTAAAGCAGCAGACCCCACAAAAAAACAGAGTGAAACAAATTTCCAGCCCAAGACAACCTGGATGGTTGATCTGAAAGGTATACCGCTGGAAGAGGAGCGCAGTTTGGTGTGGGCATGTAGGCAGCAGTGAACTTAATCGCGTGCAGCTATGGGAGTTTCCAAACTTCCCAACCAGAGAACACCAAAACAACTTAGAATATCAGTAGAAATAGTCTGTGTTTGCTGTGAGAGAGAAGCATGGGGTTCCAGCCCCAGTCACAGAGCTTAGCCCCAGGGCAGTGGCTGCTTCTGGACCTTCCAGCCCGCACGTTGAGGGGAGATCAAGTGGCTGATTGGAGGGGGATTGCAGGGATCTCTTTGCTTTGAGTATGCTTGGATCTGGGTCACAGTTCTGGGTGGTAGTCCTGGGGTGAGGAGGAGCTCTAGTGTGGTAGAGCTTGTAATGGTGGTGAAGAGAGAATCCTCCTCACATTTCCAAGACAGAAAAGTGTGCTCATAGACCAGAGCACAGGCCAGGAAAGGACTAAACACCTCACCCTTGATCATAGCACCTTGGAAGAACTGAAAATTTACAGGTCCCTAGAAGTATCTCTGAAAACAGCTGCACAAAATCCCTAAGCTTGGGACAGTACATTCTCCACACTGGAAGTAGATCCCTACCTTAACAAAGAGTTTGTAACTCAAGTAATGAGCTGGAATCATTAGCAAACAGCACAAAAAAGTCAGACCATAGAATCTTACTTTGGTGACAAAGAAGATCAAAACATACAACCAGAAGAAGACAACAAAGTCAAAGCTCCTACATCCAAAGCCTCCAAGAAAAATATGAATCAGTACCAGGCCATGGAAGAGCTCAAAAAGGATTTTGAGAAGCAAGTAAGAGAAGTAGAGGAAAAACTGAGAGTGATGCAAGAAAATCATGAAAAACAAGTCAATAGCTTGCTAAAGGAGACCCAAAAAAATACTGAAGAAAATAACACCTTAAAAAAATAGCCTAACCCAAATGGCAAAAGATATCCAAAAAGCGAATGAGGAGAAGAATGCCTTAAAAAGCAAAATTGGCCAAATGGAAAAGGAAGTCCAAAAGCTTACTGAAGAAAATTCTTCCTTAAAAATTAGAGTGGAGCAATTGGAAGCTACTTTATGAGAAATCAAGACAATGTAAAACAAATTCAAAAGAATGAAAAAAATAGAAAACAATGGGAAATGTCTTATTGGAAAAACAATTGACCTGGAAAATAGATCCAGGAGAGATAATTTTAAAATTATTGGACTACCTGAAGTCAGCCTCTTCATCATTTCTTATAGCACAATAGTATTCCATTACAGTCATATACCACAGGTTGTTCAGCCATGCCCCAACTGATGAGCATCCTTTCAATTTCCAATTCTTTGCCACCACAAAAAGAACTGCTAATATTTTTGTACACGTGGGTCCTTTTCAGATTTGTGTGCTCTCTCTGGGATATAGCCCTAGAAATGCTATTGCAGGATCAAATGGTATGCACATTTTTATAGCTCTTTGGGCATAGTTCCAAATTGCTCTCCAAAATGCTTGGATCATTTCATAACTCCACCAACAATGCATTAGTGTTCCAATTTTCCCACATCTTCTCCAGCATTTATTATTCTCCTGTTCTGTCATGTTGGCCAATCAGATAGGTGTGATGTGGTACCTGAGAGTTGTTTTGATTTGCATTTCTTTAATCAACAGCGATTTAGAGCATTTTTTTCATATGACTTTAGGTGACTTTAATTTCTTCATCTGAGAACTACCTGTTCATATCCTTTGATCTTTTATCAATTGGGGAATGACTTGTATGAAGAATATACTTTTAAATAGTGGAGAAGTTAAGATGTTGATAAGCCTTTACACTTCTCAGCTGAAAGTCTTTAGCCTGGATCTCCTACATCATTAGAAAATCATAAGCCTAATATAAGAATCCTCTCAGAAATGGGGGAAAGGACCCATGTTCATGGGGAAGAGCAATGGATGACTTGGATCAGCCATATAACTGTGTTAATATGATATTAGCATATACTTATGTTGGAAAAATCAGGTTGGCTACTGGAAAAAAAAAACTATTTTTATCTATACAGTGAGGTTTTAGCAGTCTGAAATTCAATAGCAAGAATGATTGCAAAGACAAAAAGGAATGTGATGGTAGTATGACAATTTGGGACTAAACCAACGATTTCTTTGGAAAAGGTAGCTCCTGGGTGAGGAGACTCCTTTTACTGATGCAATTCAGCAATTTGTTTGTAACATATATTCTGAGAAAATTTCCTATAACAATGAGAGATTAAGTGAGTTGCCCATAGCCAGCCAGTATGTATCAGCTGCAGGATTTGAACTCAAGTTTTCCTCATATCAAAGACAGTTCTTTCTTTCCATTACACCTAAGGAAGGGAATTATGTTGTGCTTGACTTTTTTGTGCAATGATATGATATGCCACCAAGTGTTATGTACTCATCTAAAACGGCACTGGGTTGGAAAGGAAACAGCTGTAATTTGAGGAGCTACTTCATAGACTTAATTCATTCTGGGGCCATTTCAGAACTGTCAAAAGTGACAGCTTTGGAAAATAAAACTCTGACTGCTTCCACTGCCCCTCAAACATGGTATACAGAAGTAAGGCAAAAGGCTATCACTAGTGGTTAAGATTCAAAGGCAGGAGTTTATTGAGAAATATCATAGCAGAAAATGTCACAAGAACTAAATTATCTGAGATATATCTTAACAGATTATTCCATCTGGAAAAACAAAGGGTCAAAGTGGCACAGGTCAAGGTGATCTGTGTAAAAACATCACAGAGAGTAGGAGGCCTACAAGTACCTTCTATATTAATGAGGCCACAAATATACTGAGTGTCCTGGAGTGGTTACTGTCAATGAAGCTTGCATTCCAGAAATGGAACAAGAGACAAGTACAGAGGGGGGCCTAAAAGTGTCAATGATAAAGTCATTATCATTTATTTAAAATCCATTACATATGGATGCTTAGGACCTTGTGTAGAAGTCATTTTGAAGACTGAAGATTTAGGATACCCTGCTATTCTGAGAATTAAATTCCAAATGACCATTACTATCTTAATTCTATGAAAGACAATTGAGAAAAAATATTCTTTATAGTCTATAAAAAGAGCTAGGACTCAGTGGACTGAATGACACTGATTTACCATATTTGATCTATCCTGGAGTCATCACAAAATTTACAAAAGAACTTTTTGGTATAAAAATAATTGATTCCAACTGCCTACAGTGTAGAATTTTCTAGGGCTACATCAATAAACAAACAATGCATTGGCAATATGAAGATAGAAATGAAGTATCTCCCTTCCCTCAAGCAACTTACATATTAAGAGATGAGACATATTCATATTCACATACAGCACAGATGCAAAATAGATATGTACGTTGATTGGGAAGGAGGAGATGTTGTCAGGGAAGTGGGCATCAGAAAAGACTGATTCACTGATTGCTATGATTCAAGAGAGGATCTCAAGAATTTTGAGTTTTGTGGTACTCTGAATCCCTGATAATGGAAGGACTATTTGAGGGTGAGTTCAGCCAGAATTCAAGAATGCTGTCATTGTAAGAATGAAACACAGAATGTGCAAGAACCAATACCCAAAATCTATCATAAGGACTCCTAACTTTTTTTTCCAAATATAATAAAAAATTATGTGTCAGAAAATATCCAAAGAATCTGATTGTCAAAAGTATCAACAAAGAGTCCAGGACTCCATGTGCATGATTCACAGTTCTTATACAGAAGATTTGGGATATTCAGATGTATATATATATATATTTCTAAATATTGAATAAGTAAACTAAAATGGACAAAGACACTAAATGAAGAGTTCAACTACTCTGGACTACATGTCCTTAATTTTGTTACTCTTATTATTATATTACTACTATTTTGTTACCATCTATGTTTTCTTATAATTCAGTTATTTTTTCCTTTATTAATTTAGAAACTATGGTATTTAAGTTTAATATTGACATTGAATAATTTTAATATTAATATTGATTTGTCCTTGTTTATCCCTATTTTGTGAATATTTGTGGGTTTTATTAATGGATTTATAAAATTTATTTTAAAAAAAAACCTATTATAAAGGAAGTTTAAAAAAAACCAGCAATCATCTTTCTAACTGTATTTTATGTGTTTGAGGATATGTGCCAAGGCATCTTGGGAATTCCTGATGTTTCTATTGGGAAAAAAAGTATTTGGGGATATCAATTACATGGAAATATTTCAATACTCTATATGTCATCTATGTCTTTGGAAAGACATTGGAAGAACATGAGAAATGCCTGATGAAAATGTTGGTTTACCCAGAGCAATCTCATATGAAACTCTCAGTTGAAAAGTTATCAGTTACACAAAGATTCTGTAAATTATTTGAGTTACATAATATTTCAACAAGGAGTAAAAACTTACCCAGAAAAGATCAAAGTGGTAATCAGTTATCCACACCTAGAGAATTAAGAACTTTTCTAGGATTTCATAGCTATTATTGGAAACATATAAAGAAATATGGTTCTATTCTCAGTAACTAACTAATAGATATATGATTGGGAAGAACAAAAAGATACTTTTATTTCTATATTTTATTTCTATAAGAAGTTTGTATAAGAAATAGATGACCTTTTGCTGATCTGTTCAAAGGAAAGCACTACCAACTCATGGTGATTTTTTGTAAAATATAAGGAAGATTCTTTTCAGTGTAAAACATCAGGAAGAATTCCTGAGGAGTTTTCATTTGGGCTAAGTTTGAAAGTTGGGTAAGACTTCAAAAAGTGGAGACTGAGAATGGAGATCTCACAGGCATAGTGACTGAAATGAGCAAAGTAATGAGGAGAGAAAATGCTAAAAATGTACTTGCCATGGCAAATAGACTGATTAAGTTGCAGGGTATTCTGTGGAAAAGTATAGTAGCGTATAAGACTTAAAAGATAGAATGATCTTAGAACAATAGAATACTGTGGTGTCATGGAAGCCAAAGAATGACAGAATGTTAAGGAAGGGATAATACTAGCATGAATCTTATGGAATCCTTACAAGTAAAGCACTTTGGAAATCAATATAGAAAGAAACAGGAGCTATTATTCATAATGAAATTATATTTTAACTGTGGCAATAAAATATGTGTATATATTATTTTATCATCATTGATATGATTTAATTTAAATTTTTCACTTCGTTCAAAATAATGTAGAATATTAGTGAAATAATCATTATTTTCCTCATCTCATAGAATATAGAATCTGTCATAATATGGTTAAATAGCACAATGTCTGGAATTATAACTTATACTTCTAGATTCATGGTTTGTTATGTATTGATGACTGCCCACCCTACTCTAAAAAAGGTGTATAAATTGTCTTAAACATACCAGGATTTATCTTAGTTTTCCTAATTAATTTTGATTTATTCTTACTCCAACATGAGTTTTTTTGTTTTTATTTTTACCTTAACTAAATTATTACACAATTGTCATTTTATGAATTGTTCTTTTATTTCTCTTCTCCTCTTTGTATTATTTATCCTCTTTCTATTATTTCATTATATACGTCTTTCCATATTTCTTTAGATATTTTATATTACATAATTCATCAAATAAATTCTAGAAAAAACTCAAAAGCACTTTGGCAGAAATTAACTTTAAGCCAGCATCTCACACTCCAAATGGATAAATGAAATTAATAAAAAAATAGCATCCTTTAAAAGCATAGGCAAAAATGAACTATGGATAGAGTTGAAATCCTTAACCACATAAATAATAACTGTGATTGTAAAAGACAAAATAGATAATTTCAATTTCATAAAACTTGAAAAATGCACAAAAGTGATTTCAGATAAAAATGAAGAATGAATTATGTGGGAAATGTTTGAATGTATCACCAATCATAATAACCCACTATCCAAAACATAAACGAAATTCACATAAGTATATAAGACAAAGATAAGTAGATGGGATTCAAGATTTCTTTAACAAGGGTAAAATGTTAATTACTATATTAAAAATGTTCCAAATTATTAAAAAAAAGGAAAAATAGATGTTAAAATAATTAGGAGAATTGGTTTACTCTATAACCATGCAATTTGGGAAGATGATAACAATAACAACAATAAAAAAATACAGGAATTATTATTATTGCAGAGACTGTGAGAAGACAGGTTATTAGGAGCAGAGTTGGCAGAACTGTGAATTTTTTAAAGTATGCTGGATGATAATTTAATATCTTTTCAAAACACGAAAAAATTTGATTGATCATAATGGTGCCTAAAATTATTATTGGCATGAATATTATTCTTTGGGAATTTAATACAATTGATTACTTTTAGAAATCAAATGGATTGAGACCACTGAAATCTCAACTTTTTTTCTCTTTTTTATTTTCCATTTGATAACTGAAATGCTGTGCCATTCTCTATTGGAAAATGAACCTAGCAAGAGTCAATTAATCTGGACTTGGAAACACCACAGAAAACTGTTAATTAAGGATATATATGATGGAAATCTCATTCTATAACCTCTATTTTTCATATCCAAAGTCTGATTTTTCCTCTCAGGCTCCTTAATATGTACCTCTCAGAATTGTTTTGCATGTAAACAAGTTACTATATTTCAAGCAACTTAGGCTATTTTGATTGGAAGGTATGGTTTAATAAGAGTGTGTGTATCATTTGTATTTCTTAGGCATTAGCAAGAACCTTAATCAGAACTCAGAAAAATGAGTAGATGACATAGAGATGCATACTTAGGGCACATAAAAAACAAAACAATTTATCTAAAATAAGAGCTACTCAAAAGCAGAATAGGATACTTTGAGAGGCAATGGGTTCCTCATCACTATATGCCTTCAAATGAAGTTTGACTACTTCCTGAAGGACAACAGAATGAAACTTTACGCAGATATGGTATGGCCTAGTTGGGCTCTGAGGACCCTTCCAACTCTGACATTCAGTAATCCTGATTCTCACTATGGGATCTAGGTTTTCTGTCTCCCATCTTTACCTTCTTTCACTCCTGAGATTCTTTTGAATATGATGAAGAAAGTGTCAGAGGAATATCTATATCTATATCTATCTATATACACATATGTATATATATATATATATGTGTGTGTATATATATGTATATATATGTATACTCATACATACATACATATATATTAAACTTGCTAGGAGGTTGTTTATTGAACTCAATTCCCGAAGTATTACATTTCAATAAATTTCTTTCCAGTTGTATTTGTATAATAAGCACTAAAGATATATTATCCAGGTCAGTGCTTTAAAAAGATGAAGCAGGATAGCCAGGGAATTTCAATCTTATAACATCCTGAGAATAAATCATACTCTGTTGAAATTTATACCTTACTTGATCTTTTAACAAATCCATGTTGCAAAGGATACCCCCTCTCTGTGAGTACAGACTGTATCCCAGCGATATTCCCTCTCATCCTGTTCCTTTATTGTCTGTGTTGTTTTATTCTACAAATCTTCCATAGAGAATTTGTCCAATGAAATAAATGTCTTGATACACACACACACACACACACACACACACACACCCCACACAAATATGTTTGTATGTATATATCAAAACTGCACTTGAAATGTCTATCTGCATTCCTCAACTCTTGGTGTAACTATTTTAATTTGTTTCTAATCAAATGTTTCCTTCATGATACCTGATCATGTGCTCCCATTTTATTGTACCATAGGAATAGCGCATAACAGAAGAATATGAAATGCTATTTGAAGTACCATTGTTTAGATAGGAAAAGTAGATCACAGTCTTGAGTGTAAAATAGTAAAACATTTTATGTACTAGAGGATTTTTATTAACTCTTTTTTGTTATGTTATTATATAGAATTTTCACTAGGTGAAATAATTTGAACATCGTCCAAGACCACTAAACCTTACCGGGAACATCAGTTTTACACAATTATTTTTTAAGTGCAGTACAGTTTTTATTTAAAAAGTACACACGCACACATACATATTACATTTATAATTTCATAACTTTTTCACCTATCTAGTAGCATGGAAACTACTAAAGTTATTAGGAACATTGAATTTAGCAAGGATAATTATTTATAATAGAAATCTAACAGATTACTTACTTCCTCCCACCACCATGCATGTGCTGAGTTTTTTTTTTTTTCATGGTCCCAACCCATTAACCTCCATTGCAGTAGCCTCATGGTGTCATATTGTCTCCCCAGTGGGAAAAGTGTCAGGGCACTGATGTTGTGGAGTTTCTCTTCTCACTCAACTGAATTTTTCTTACTTACAGATTTAATTATTTTAACATCAGTAATTATATAGTTTATTCAAGGGCATATCTATTGCCTTTTCCCCTTGGTGACAAAATTGCTCATTTTGGCTCTATTCCTTTATGGTTTTCTATTTGTGATATCAAAGCTAGTAAAGCTATATGTTACTATCACAATTTTCACAATTGGGGTACTGAAGAAGAGGCAGGATAAAGCTCTGAATTTGAAGTTACTAGAAGTTCATTCATGTTATAACTAAGGCCAAGAGATCCATTGATTGCTTTTGCTTCAGATTAAATTATTTCTTAATGAGTCACAAGGGACTTCTGAATGGCATGTTTTAAAATTATATCATTCTAACCATTGGATTACCATTAGCAATCATATGAAAAGAATGCTTCCATTCATTTATGATAAGATAAATGAAAATCAAAACAATTCTGAGGTTTTACTTCACATCTAGCAAAATTGGCAAAGATGACAAAAAATGGGACCAGTCAATGTTGGATGGGGTTGTGAAAAAGCAGGCACAATAATGAATTTTTGATGTAGCTGTGAATTGGCCCAACCATTCTGAAAAAAAAAATTTAGAATCAAGGCTGAAAAATTATTAAAATGCATCAATACAATTTCCAGAAATTTTACTACTGAGTATATACCACAAGAAAATCAATAGCGGAAAAAGAAAGAAAATAAAATGTGCATATATGCATATGCGTTACATACACACATGCATACAGAATGCATATGTGCATATATCCAATACAATACAATTCATTAAGCACTTATTACATTCCAGGCATTTTAGTAAGCATTATGAATATAACTAATGAAAATAAAAACAGTCTCTGACCTCACAAAACTTACAATCTAAAGGAGGAGACAGTACACAAAAGGAGGCAGAAAAAGTATAAAGGAAGAGGGGGAAGAAAATATCAAGGGGATAACCAAACAGGAACATCTTATTCAGTGGAACTGAAACCAGACAGAGCAGGGGATTCAACAGGGAGTGAGCTTAGAGTCCAGTTTCTGCCCTCTATGAAGGAAGTCACTGGGAAGAGTTTGGTACTCTGCCCTCTAGCCCCTCAATAAGAGGGGAGAGAATATACACATGTGCATATATATGCATGTATTGCAACATTTGCACATATATACCTATAGATGAATGTAAGACATGTGTGATATGTACACAAATATATTTCCTTTTTCACCCTAAATCCATCACCCCTCTGCAAAGGAGAACATGGTTTCATTTTCTGTCCTCTGGAATCATAAATGGTTATTGTATTGATAATAGTCCTTATGGCTTTCAAAGTTATTTGTTTTTATAATATAATTGTCATATAAATTGTTCTCCTAGCTTTCCTCACTTCATTCTGTATCAGTTCACATATATCAATGTCTTTTTAAAACCACCTCTTTACAGCACAACAGTACTCCAACAAATTCATATAACATAACTTCTTCAACCATTCCTCCAGGATGAAATATAAAATCATCTACTTGGCTTTCAAAGCCCTTTATATACTTTTATACTTTTCCAATCTATTTATACCTTTCTCTTCCCCATGTGCTGTGAAAACTAGTGACACTGGCCTCCTCCCTTACGGCATGGAAGAATTCAGAAGAGAGCATGCCTGGATTGCTCTCTCTTCTCTCTCAGCCTCATAGCTTCCCTTGCTTCTTTCACATCCCATCTAGAATACAACCTTTTGTAAGAGACTTTTCCAAGTCTTCCTTACTCTTAGTGCCTTCCCTCCAATTTATACTATGCATATGTCTTTTTTATGCATAGTTGGTTTTATGTTGTCTCTCCTACTAGACTGTGAGCTCTATGAAGTCACTTTTTTGGTTTCCTTTTTTTGTTTTGTTTTGTTTAGGGGGGGAGGTTGGAGGGAGGGGCTTATTTTTTTTTTTGTTTTCCTTTTCCTTTATTTGGCCTTTCTTTGTATCCCCAGTGCTCAGCATAGAACTGACACATAATGGTGATGTATTAAATTCTAGTTGATTGGCTGGAGACAAACTAAAATTCCCAGAAATAATGGAGTCATACTAGCCTAGGAATCCTGTTATCCAGCCACATCTCTGTTCTTAATTTGTACTGGACTTTACCTAATTTGCAAAACTCTCCCAGGCTTCAATCTTCTCACCTATAAGAATGTCCTGACCTTCTTCCCTAAAAGTATTTTTGCGAGGTCTAGTTGAGACAGTATATTTGGAAAGAGGAGTTTTCCCATTGTAAAAAAGTGTACTGAAGGAAGAAGGTAGAGTTGGGTTTTTATCTAGGTAGATCTGCTATCTAGCTCTGTGAAAATGTTTTCACCTCTCTGGACACCAATTCTTATATCCATAAAATGTGGCAGTTAGACTACATGAGCTTTACCATAGTGGTAAGAATAAAGTTTTTAAAAATGTATTGCTAATATGTCAATTTTATTAATGTTTCCTGTGTTTGCACCTCTTCAGGTAGGACAGTATGATATAGTAGAAGGAATGCTGGTCCTGGGTAGGTAAAATCCACTTACCAGCTGTATAACACTGGACAAGCCCCTTAACCTCTCGGAACCCCATTCAAAATCATTTGTAAAATTAGGATGATAATATCTACTTTTAGGGTTGTGATAGATAAAGCAATGGGAAAACTTAATATAGTCCTGTGTCAGCTATTGGTATGAAATATATATGTATATATATATTATATATATATATATATATATATATATATATATATTTCATTGCATATAGACATTTTCCACAGCTATTCCTGGAATATTTGTAGTTGTGTTGCATACACACTTGACCAATACAAGAACAAGGAAACATTATATACTGAAAATGAGATCTTCTGTTGAAATGAAGCTTTCAATCATACATCTGCATCTTCATTCTGGCTGGTTTCTCTTGATCAGCAACTTTATTTAGAAATTAAGTATTCTGAAAATAAACACATATTTCTTTAAATGTTCAGTTAGGAGCTGGCATTTAATCATCCCCAGCATTGTGGCATTCTCTTACATTATACAATATAATGACCTTATGCTCTGACATGATGGATTGCCAACTCTATGTTGAAAATTTTAATAGATATGCCTTTCATTTGTACAGATTACAAGAAAACCATTGGATTCTAGCCTATTGAAGAATGCTGTCAGCCCACTGAAAAGAAACTATTCTCAGTGTCTTTGCAGACATGAGTTATTCCTTGCCTTGAGCAGAACCTTTCAGATAAAGCAGGACAGTAAAATGTTCAAGCCTCCTTTTACAATGGCATACTTCTATGGCTGTCCAGTGGTCTGGCTGGGTCTTCACAGGCAAAGTCAATGCAGAGTTGCAGTAATTATGCAGTTTATTTGTATTCCATAGACCTATAAGAAGAACAAATATTGTTTAGGCTCAAAAATGATGTCTCTATGAATGGTATAATTGCGCAAACTTCTGATTTCTATGCACAATGTAGACATGTAGCAATATCTAATCAGTACAACTAAATTTTTTTTGGGGGGAAATTCAGTCAGAATGATATAGTAGGCTCAATTCATGAAAAGATTTTAAAATCAGTGTGAAACACAGATGGATTAACTATTTTGCTGATTTTTTTTTTCACATTCCACATTTTTTAGTATGGAGTAAGTAGAAGAAGTCTGTGCTGAAACAACCATAAAGTCATAGGAAGGTTCTGAAATGATATAATGAGAAAGACTATAGACTTCACTATAAAGGCATGAGCTTACTTATCACAAAGAACATTCAGGCAGAGGGCAATGAGGATATAGTAGAACAGATTCCTTTATAAATGATGTATGTGTAAAGTGTTTTTCAAAACTTAGTTTTGAAATGGTGCTGTTGTTAATTTTTCAGATATTTCTCGTTTTATGTGGTCTTGAGACCTTTCCTAGTCTTCTGGATGTGCTCTCTTCTGAATTCACTCTCTTCTGAATTCACTAAGCTCATCTTTATAATATCTCCATAATTTTCATTAATAAATTTAACATTGTCTTACAATTCACTGCCTAAGGCTGAAAATAGAATTCTATATATGGTCTACTGTGTAGAGCTAAGTGAGACTGTTATCTTCATTTCTCTGGACACTATACTCTATGCATTCATAATTCATTCACATAACAATCTAATTTATATTTGGGGGAAGGAAATCAACATTAATCTCATTTAGAAGCTGCCATTTTTTTTTCATTTTGAAAATCAAACCATTTCCCCATCTCTTTTTAGCACCTCTCCCATTATGTGTAATTTCTTATAAATATTAGAAAATGTTTCTTCAGTCACAATTTTGTTCATTTGCCTAACATATTTGGGCTGAGAAAATTTAACTAATTATGTAAATTAGGTGTTCCATTATTTATTCACCTGTCAATAAAACT
Source organism: Phascolarctos cinereus (assembly GCF_003287225.1). Classification (NCBI taxonomy): domain Eukaryota; kingdom Metazoa; phylum Chordata; class Mammalia; order Diprotodontia; family Phascolarctidae; genus Phascolarctos; species Phascolarctos cinereus. The sequence continues at coordinate 97,528,506 of NW_027556180.1, forward strand.
GGTGGAAAGGAATGCAAAGGTGACCTGGTCCAGTTAGTACATGAACTAGAGTCTCCTCTATACTCTAACTAATGAGTGGGCATCTAGCCTCTGCTTGAACAGCTTAAGTGAGCAGTAACCCAATACTCCTAAGGAAGGTCATTCAATTTTAATTTATTGTTCTAAACATTAGAATATTTTTTCTTACATCAATCATAAATTATTCTTTAAAACTTCCATCCATTGTTCAACCTCTGTCAGCCGAAGCAAACTAATCTATTGTACCTTCAGTATGACAACCCCTAAGATAAAGATAACTCTCATGACCCCACTGAGTGTTCATTTCCCCAGGCTAAGCAACCTCATAGTCTTGAACTGATTCAAAAATAGCGTGAAATTGAGATCCTTCACCATACTGATTGATCACTACTAAAGGACTATAGCTTATCGATATTATTCCTCGTATTTGCTACCCAGAATTGTGTACAACCATTCAAATGTGGTTTGACCAAAGCAGAATAAATTCACACTGTCAAATCTACAGGCCTGTACACTAAGCCTGTCATTTACTTCTAAAACTGTTTTCCGTATCACACTGTTGACTCATATTGAGCTGACATTCTACTAAAACTCTCAGATCTCTTCCAGATAAGCTGCTGGCTGACAATATACTTGCCTTGCCATCTTACATGTGTGAATTTGATGTTTTTGAGCCCAAGAATATTTGTACAGTGGAAAATGTGCCAGATTTGGAACCACAGAATTTGTGTTCTAATACTGCCTCTGACACTTAATTATCTGTGTGGCGCTGGACATGTTATTTAAATTCTGTTGTTCTCAATTTCCTGCCAAATTAAGGAGTTTGACCATAAAAAGAAAAAAAATCTGAGACCTCATCCTTTGTGGTTCATAACCATATGATCCTATGCTTTTGCTTTTATTTCATCTCAATTTTCTTCTTATAAAATTCAACCCAATGATCCAGCATATCAAAGTCATTTTGAACTCTGGTAATTCTATGTAAACTTTCTGTCCTCTGCTTATTTTATTTTGGATATTTATCAATATCCAAGATATTGATAAAGCTATTATATAACATAACACATTTACAAAAATGTAAAACACACATACCTGGGGCCTCTGCCTGGATATTTTCTTCAAAAGTGATTTCTAATTATTAAAAATTACTCTTTGGTTGCTGCCATTAAATAGTTTCAAATATTTCTTGTTATAATGTTGCCTAGCCCATTTCTCTATATCATTTCTACAAAAATACCATGGCACACTTTATTGACTATTTTGATAAATTCTCAATAAACTGTATCTGTAGCATTCCCCTAATTTTGATTCTAGGAACTAGAAGTAGAAGCAAGATGAGGATCATTTTAATGAAGATCAATGGGGGAACAAAAGGAAGTGATTTTAGTTTAGGGAAATTAGAGTGGTTTTAGGTTAGGGAAGTTACTAGAATATGCTATAGACACAGATAGAAAATAGATGAGGACCTTGGGAGACATCACAAGAGTTATAATATTGTAGCCATTATTGACTTCAATTATCTAGGGTCTGTTACATCTCTTTTCCTACAAGTACTTCAGAAATTAGGACTTTCTTGACTTCTTCTAACAATGATTTAGTCCTTTAGATTTAATAGTGCTTCTTAAACTGTGGATCACAACCAAATCTGGCAGCAGTGAAAGGATTCTGAGCACACAAAGACAAAAAATTAATTAAAAATCAAACCCATAATGATCTGAGGTGCTTCTGATTGCACTTACCCATGTTCGCTGTAGCCTTGGTTCTGAACACATGTGCACTTTTCACTACTCATGTTATCATGCTCACAGAGTTTCAACCAATGCTGCTGAAAAGCAAAAATGGGCTACATGAAGAAAAAGTTTAAGAAGCCCTTCTTTAGAAGATGAAGAAATGAACAAGATAAGATTTGATTGTTGATATGAGCTTACTAATGTAAAGAAAGTGCTGAGGTATAAATTATTAGACTCTAAGAGAAAGTGACCTAATCATTCACTCCTAAAATTTCTGAAAGGGGGAAGAAATCTGACAGTCTGGCATGCACCCTGGCTTTGGTGGAAACGAATTTCAAAGGATTACAAGGAAGGATCCTATAAGGTGAACTAAAATTCTGCAGCAAAAGTTAGCCCAGGGGATAAAAATTTGTGAAGAATGAAATTGTGAAGATACCAAAAGAAACAATTCCAACTAGATGAAAAAACTGCAGTTTTCTGAAGATACTAATGTAGATAACTAAATTAGCATAAATATGAACAAATGATGAAAACAAGGTCCTGTGACAGAAGATAAATACAAAGACATGGAATAATCCCATAAAAAGTATATCAAGAACACTGAAGTTCAAAGCTATCAGATTAGACTAGACACAAAAATAAGTTTGTTTTAGGCCTATAGTGGAGAAAACAGGAGGCTCAAAGAAGACATAGGACCACTTCTTGGGGCACATGGGGCAATGATAACTCATGAAGTAAAGAAGGCAATGATGCCAATGCTTTTTTTCTTTATTGTTCCATGTATGCTAATATGGATATTGTTTTAATAGTAAAGCATGGAATTAACATGACAAATGCAGAGTTCATACCCAAAATAAGTAAGGAGAAAACAAAAGAGATCTTAGTTGTTTTTAATGAATTCAAGTCACTTGGCCCAGATGAACTAAATCATGGGTACTAAAAAAATTGTGGCTGTAATTGTTGAACCACTGCCAATGGTATTAAGCATTGTGGAGAAGAGAGGTGTCACACTAAACTGGAGAAGACAAAATGATCTGATTTTCAGAAAAAAGAAAGATACAAGAATTTATAAAACAAAGGCCATTGAAATGGACTTTAATTATGACAAAAAATGTAGAATATTTTCAGAAGGTGGTGAGTAAACAAGTAGAACAGGAAATAGTAATCACAGAGGCCTCATATGGCTCCACCAAGAACATGTTATGCCAGACTCACTTTACTTCTTTTTGAGAAAGGTTTACTTAATTGGTATATTAGGGGAGCAGTATAGATTTAGTTTGCCTAGATTTTAGCAAACCACTAAATAAACCACCTCATACTAGTCTTGCTGAAAAGATGGATGTATTTTATCTAGGTCATAGATAGGGAAATGTGTTTAATGGAGAGATTAAAAAAGTCATTAACATTTCCAAGGCTACTTTGAGGAGTTTTAAAATGAGACACTTCAGAGGTCTGTGTTTATTCTTGTGGTCTTTAACAGTTTGATCAATGACTCTGATAAAAGCAAAATTACCATATTTGTGAATAATATTAGCAATATATAGCTAGCATATTGCATGAAAGAAGAAAGAATACAAAAAGATATTGATTGAATAGAACAGATTTTTGGGGGGTGGGGATGATGCAATAAGAATATAGGACATTAATGAAAGAATGGATAGAGGAAATGGAGTAATCATGAAACTCACATAAAATTTTGGTAAAGAAAGAAAAGGGAACTTTAATGGTATCAGGAGTTGAGTCTGTCAACTAACATTTATTAAATGACTGCTATACAAAAAGTATAGTGTTGAACACTAGTGATACAGAGAAAGGTAAAAATAAAGTCTCTGCTGTCAAGGAGCTCATAGCTTGATGTGGGAAACAATATATAAACTATGTACAAATAAGATACTTATAGGATAAATTAAGGGTAGTTCCTGAGGGAAGGTACTAAGATTAAGGAGGTATGAGAAATGCTTCATCAATATCACTTGAAGATTTATTAAAAATAGGGAAGAACACATTTTGGGGAAGAAAGGGTAAATAACACATTTGCATGTAGATTCTAGAACACAGTGAATGATAAATAAAAGTAATTAATTGCTTGCTGTGTGCAAAGCATTGTGCTAAGCATCAAGCATAGAAATAAGAAAGGAAAACAGTTATAGTTCTCAAGAATATCACATTCTAATCAGAGGAGAAAACATATAGAGATTTCGGCTAAAAGTCATATGGAAAAGTACTTTGATCCTTAGAGTGCTGTACCCAAGCAGATTGTGAGATATCCATTTTATTGACATCTTCACTAATAAATATGTATCTCTCTGAGATGTTGAATCATTTGACCATGTCAAGGACTTTGGTGTCAAGAAATTTCTTATCTTAGCACCTGAAGAAGCAGATAGTAGGCTACATCACCACAGAAATTGCTCGCTATGATGATGGTAGCAAAGACTAGGCTGGAAACAGGACTGATGCTCGGGAGTATGCTGCCACTCTTCGACTTTTGTTGACAGTTGATCAATAGTTGGCGGTGGTGGTGAGGAAGGTGGAGTTACTTCTCTCCCCACTACAGATGGCGGCTGCAGGTCCAGAGCTACTTGATGGTTTGTGGGATACTGCTATTCCCAGGTCTTTTATGTTCATGGTCCTGGGTCATCTCCATCAAAGTCTATAGGGGACGTAATGGTCGAGGTATGGTGGTGGTTTGATTTTCCAGGCACGTTCTGCCTCCCAGCTCTCCTTTAGTATATCTTGCAGCTTCTATAACAAGACAAAGAAATCATAAATCATCACCTGGTGTAAGCTGAATTCGAAAGTTTGTTCTTTTGTGACCCAACTTGTAAGGCCAAGGTTCTATGAATATGTTTATCTTTCTGCAGTTGTGTATTTTTCCTAGAGTATAATTATTATAAGTTTCTACTGTTGCATAATGTATCTGGAATTATATGCATAACTGCTTGCTACTGTATTTGCAAGTGTATAGAGCTTGATGTCCAGATTAGATAGAAATTTTAATAAATGTTATAAATGGCATCCAATTTGCATATTATATTATCTACTTTGGATATCATCTGATCAACTTGAATATTGTATTACATATTTACATGTTTTATTCAATTTCCCATGGTATGTGTAATTCATGTCATGGTGTTACCTACATCTTTTCTACCCTGCCCTCCATCATTTGCACAACTGTAAATGTACTCACTCACTAGTTAGTCAGGTATTAGAAAGGAGAAACTAATTTCTTTTTCCAGGGTTGGCAGAGTTCCAACTTTTCTTCTGGAAGCTTATGAGGCAAAATCTAATGACCTAAGTAATGGATTACTCTAGCAGGCTAGGAAATTAGGAATTTGAGGTTACTTTCACCACAGGGTATATCTAAGCCCCCAAATATTATAATTTTCCAACAATATTTATTTTGTTCTAGGATCCAAATTATTTTAATGAGCAACTATATTACTAGCAGGAAAACAAATCAGCTAAAAACAAAACAAAACAAAACAAAACCTGAGTAGAATGAATAGCTATCATATACTTCAGCAGTATTTTCTTTTAACCAATACAAGCCAGTACACAAATAAGTGATTCAGTTGAATGAAGTTGTCAAGTCACATAGCTAAGATTGTACTACATATTTACACTTGAGGCTAAATTTAAGTGTGAAGTGAGGAGGAATACACATCCCAACAAGTTCAGATCCAGACTCTTTCCCTTAACTTAGTCGATCAACCACCTGAAAACGTTACCATGTTGGTTTCAAATAACTTTTGCATGTGATGCCATAGCACTTGCATAAAGTGTCCATAATGAAGTGACAACTTGTTTTTCGCTAGCTAAAACTTTAATACTCATAAATATGTCATTTGGGGGATAAGTATTAAACAAAACACTAATGCCAGCAAGGTTTGGAGCCTAGAGCCTGAAGAGACTGTAAGAAGTTATTATCTCTTTGTCCTTTAAGACAGGTAAGATTTGTCATATATCATATTTAGCGTAGTATCAAATATGAGGTAGGGGCCCAATGAATGTTTATGGTAGGAATGAATAAATGGATGTCATAATAGCACCACTAGATGGTACAGTGCTTAGAAAACTATACTTGGAATTTATTAGATCAGGTGGGTTCTCAGGCATTTACTTGTAGTGTTATCTTGGACAAGTCACATTCCTTCTCTCAACCTCAGTTTGTTTATCTGCAAAATGGAGACCATAAAAGTTCCCACCACAGAGAGTTGTTGTGAAGACCAAAAAAGATATATGTGAAGCACTTTGCAAATCTTAAAGGCTTTATAAATGCTAGAAGCTGGTAGTGGTGGTGGTGGTAGTTAGAGGAATATTACCCACTCTCATATACATTTAAACACCAATATTCTACGCTTCTTAGACTTTTTACTGAAAAAAAAATTAAATTTGATACTGAATTTTGTGGTAAAATTGTTAGGTATCTATGATGCCATAGAATCGTACAATTATAAAAGCAGTGTATGCTCTAGAAATACTCTCTCAAATCCCACTAACACAGGAATGGCAGGTTCTCAGAATGTGGCTGCTACATTACACCCTCAGGATTCTAGAGGAAGCCCCAAGGGATTTTGTTTTCTTAATGATGTTCTTCATGATCCCCCCACCAAAGTACTACCCTCCTTGACTATCAGTGGATATAAATTAGTCAGTAAGATTTAATTGCCTTTTAGAGAGGAATATTTACGGTAAAGAAGAGTTGGTACAAAAGTCAGTGATATGCTTTCCCACTAGGGCATAAAGATTCCATAGTAAAATGAGCCAATCTTACAAAGCAGTCACATCAAAGAGTTAATTCACAACACTTGGTTGCAGGAAATCCCTTTTTTGTGGGGGAGGAGGTAAATACTCTTGATGTTGTACTTTGGCAAGTTATAGCTTTCTATTTGGATTCTTGTAAAGACTTGAAGTCTTTTTGTTTTTTCCCTCAGTATATTTAATTTGTCCTTGGCTTCAAATGTGTACAATGCCATCAACTGATACTCTACTGTGGATGGTACTAGTATATTAATGAGAAGTCCAAGTTCTTTAGCCCTCCAAAATTTATAAGGCTCTCCTCTGGTCCAGCCAAAGAAAGATACTGAAATTTATCTCTTCTCCCTGAATCATACAGCCTTTCAAGGGATTGGCTGGAATTGCTCTCTTCTGGTTTTTAACTAGAATCTCCTGAGTTATGACCTGGTCTCCTATTTTGTGCAAAATGGACAGGGCATGAAGGAATTTCTTCCTCCAATCTAAATGAAACATCATTTCATAAGTGGCTACTATGTGCCAGGCACTGAGGATGCAAGTATAAATAATGAAACAGTCCCTACTCACATAAATATATATGTGTATCTGTATCCATATATATCCATATATGTACTTTGTCTGTATCCATATATATCCATATATATAACATTAGTAGTTAAGAGGATCTGGAATGTCTTAATATAGAACTTAGTACCTAGCTACACATTGAACTATATCACTGAGGGAATCTGTGAGGTGGAATTAAAAAGAAAAGGTGCATATCCAAGATGGGTGATAACCACTGCAAAAAGAAATAGAGTGTCCTCTCTAAGGAAAAAAAAAAAGAGAAGGCCAATTTGGCAGGCTCATAGAATGCAGAAGAGCATGTAATGTTCAATGGGGCTGAAAAAAAATAGTTTGTGGCCAGTCTATGTAGTGCTTTGACAATTGGATAGAGGAGTCAACATTTTACCTTAGAGGCAACATAAAGTCATTCAATGTAGTTGAATAGAGGAGTCATATGATCATATCTATACTTAAAATTACTTTGGCAGTAGTGTGGAGAATGGACTCCAGTGGTGAGAAAGTTGATGTAGAGAGACCAGTTAGAAAATGGTGGCATGAATATAGCCAAATGATGAAAACGGTCTGAACTAAGCTGGTTGACTCAGTGTCACTATCTATTTTAGATAAATTCTACAGTGACAAGACAGTTTACTACAATCTTACATGAGGTGGGTTAATAAATATTTGTTTCCTAGATAAATACATCAAATGAAAATCAGTTGCTGCTAAATGCCTTACTCTTTCTCTATAGAAAATAATACCAAAGTAGTCATTCTATTTCAGGGAGGCCAAAGATCTATTCATCTTGAAATTAATGATAATTACAGGAAACCTTGACAAAATTTTGCTTGGGAGATAAAATGCCTAGTTCTCTCATTTTTGTTTTTGTCTACACACTACAATCATCTGATATGTATGTAGCCTTGTTCTCTGAAGACAGAGTAAGTTACAATTCTGATTGTGAGAATCAGAGGGGGAAAAAGTTGGCTTTTGCCTCCTCCATAACTACTTGCAGATTTATGGTTATGTGGGAACTACATCAAATCCTAGACCCCAAATATGTGGAAGGTCACCTACTATTGTGACCTATACTAATAGTATCAATTATGTATTCTTTCCCCATTTGTACTGTTACTTAAAGAATAATTTGCTGAATCAATCTCTGCTTATGACCTTTTAGAGAACTTCATTTTTATTAATTTGGTCTATCTTCTCCTGGTGTGTAGCTCCATTCAAATCCTCAGATATAAACAAACATACAAACAAATAAGAAAACACCTCATTTGAAAATTCAAGGTTTCTTGAACATATGTTTTATTAATTTCTTGGACTCAGAAAAATACATAAGATGGAATATGAGAATTCAATTCTAGCTTCCTATGAAGATAAAGTGTTAATTTTTCTTTCTTTTTATGTCACTTTTCCTATTGCTTTTTTGATACTCTACAAACCACCCAAGGGCATGGAAAATGTTCAATGCCATTATACTCAACTGAAAAAAAGTGTCTTTTCCAATACTTGCCAAACATCCTTTAGGGATTATGGTATAGTTTCCCTGTTCTTCCACTTTGCTAAACAATTGATCAGTATTGATTACAAACATGAGCTCCAAAGAAAGAATTATTGTAGATATTATAATGTATGGTTCATGCAAGATTTTATAACATAAAGTAACAAGCTAAAGCATTGTATTGTCTTTAAAGCATGCTGTTGTTGTTTTTTCATTAATTTATTTATTTTTAGTTTTCAACATTCACTTCCACAAGCTTTTGAGTTTTAATTTATCTCCCTCTCCCTCCCTCCCTACCTCCCTAAGACAGCATGCAATCTGATATAGGCTCTACATATACATTCCTATTAAACATATTTTCACATTAGTCGTGTTGTAAAGAAGATTTAGAACCAATAGGAGGAACCACAAGAAAGAAAAAACAAAACAAAACAGAAGAAAAAAAAGAGTAAATACTGTGCTTCAATCTGCATTTAAATTCCATAGTTCTTTCTCTAGATGTGGATAGCATTTTCCATTGTGAGACTTGTAGAGATGTCACAGATCCTTGCACTTCTGGGAAGAGCTAAATCTATGAAAATTAGTCATTGCACAATGTGGCTGTTTCTGTGTATAATGTTCTCCTGGTTCTCCTCACTGCACTCAGCACCAATCCATTGAAGTCTTTCCAGGTTTTTCTGAAGTCTGCTTGCTCATCATTTCTTATAGCACAATAGTGTTCCATTACATTCATAAACCACAACTTGTTCAGACATTCCCTAATTGATGACACAACTAAAGGAAGTTTCAATGCCCAAATGAGTTTTTTCTAAGAAATACAAATGAAAGAGGTTGTGTGTACATGTTTTAATTCCTCTCGAGCTGGCTTAACATGCATTTCATGGGAGTTATAGTCCAAAACTGGGCCCCCCTAAGGGGACCAGTCCAGAACTGGCTCAGTTTGGGCATACAGATATATGCCCTTTGAAGACTAGGTGCTCCCAAGGGATGCCAATTAATTCTGATTGGTCAACGCACTGGGAGGTGGGCTATAGTAAAATGAGGGTCCTGAGTACATGACTTAGGTCACTTAATCCTGGTCAAAGAACAAGAGGGGCTGATATTACCCCACCTTCTGACAGAAGAAATACCACTTCTGTCAGATAACTCCCCAACCATACCAGACCATTCCCAATCTTGGGCTAGCTAGGCAGAAGAATCTATATCCACCCAAGCCTAAGAAGAACACAATGGAACTTTCATAGCTTTGAAGAAATAATCTCATGACCAGTAATGTCCTTCTAAAGGAATTTAGAAGAACGGGGCTGATAGTGGAAGGTCTGCATCTAAAAATAATTTTTCACAGATGCTATCTAAACCTTTGTGAATTTGCTAAGAATATAAATTTTGTTGGCATATAGGTAGGCAAAAGGTCTTCTAATAATGTATTTCTTCATTTGTTGTGAGTATTTCATTTCTGATACTGGTACTAAATTTTCATCTTTCCTTTCAAAGAGAAATTAGCTAATGGTTCATCTATTTTAATTTTTTCCCAAAAATAAAAAAAAAAACAAAAACAGCTCCTATAGTGAACATTTTTCTAGTACTTGGTCCAAAATCTATCAAGTGCCATTTGTAAAATTCTATACAACTCAGAAATATGGATTTTTAATGATGCTGTTAGAAGGCTGATCACAATGACTTTCCAGACAAAAAGGTAGAACAGAGATAAGATTATAATAAGGAATTGTGCATGAGAGGGACCCAAGCAAATTATCATATAAGAAAGTAATGGGAGGACATCGTCCTTTCTCCTTTCTGCCACATTTGATTAGGCATTATATTAGACATATTTATCACACACCTCCATCTTCTTTTTCAAATGATCTGTGATGATGTCTAGAGGTTTAGGGGTGCTGGAACCCATGATCATGACATGCGGTTCCTTTCTGAAAGAGTTCAATCCAATCCTTCTTTCAGCCAAAGACAAGGTTTATTAGAACCTCAGTCATAGCGGGCAGACTCTTAAGGAGTCTGAACATTAGGGAGCTATTGGCCAGATTATAAGAATCTGAGCAGTGGCTAGATTATAAGAATCTGAGTCCTAATGGGGACAGGGTGGACTTTAATATACAGAAAGACAATGGGAGGGATCTAGGAGTAGCCAAGTAGTCAGGGACCTGGACCACTTTGCCAAGGGAGAGTGGAACCTAGATAAGATTAAGGGTGGGAAGTGACCTGGGGCAATAAGGAGGTAAGACAAAGGAGGGCTAGACTAGGTTAAGAGTAACAGAGAATTGGGAGATTGGGTGTGGCCATAATGAAGGGACAGATGATGGAATTATACCACCAGGCTAATACCAGAGATTTGGCCCTGTGGGAAAGTCCAGGGGGTCTAGATCCCATCCTCATCAGTCTGAAGTTATGATTTCCTTAGTACCATCACGTTCTTTTCCTAAGACAGTTTTCAAAAAAAGTATCAATTTTTAAAACCGTCTGGATGCCCTAATGTTTATCTTTAAATCAGCTAGTCAGTCTAAGCAGATTGTTATTGATCCATGATTTCATTCATGTAAATAGTACTTCCCATGGGCACAGAATTCAACAACTCCCACCCCACCCACAATGTACACACATACACACACAGAGCCCCTCCCCGACACACACACACATATACACAAAGGCACACACACACAATTGATTAAATTAGATGTCAAGAGTTTATTTTACTAGTACTAGGAATCCAAGGAATAGCCCCTTTAATAAAAAAAAAAATCAAACTTGGAGAGGAATACCGTAAGGGTTTCTGGCCAAAAGAGAAACAGTTACTATTTACATTCACTCTGAGCCACCAGGACCCAAAAAATAACTAGTAAGAGGTGCTGGGGCAGGAACATATTGTTGTCCTATCAATGAGAGACAGATTGAATTGGATTTAAGGCATGGTCTTTAAGAAAGAAATATAGCCAGTAAACCCCAAGATATCATGATAAGTTTCAGCCATCAAAATTTACCTTCCTTGCAAAATCAAAATGCAACCCGCTGCAAAGTTGACAGCAGTAAGCTGTGAGCTGTCATGCCATTTCCCTTAGACGAAGTTGATAGTGCCTTCTCTCTACCCCAATGGGGCTAAACTTTAGGTTGTAATTATGTGGTTCTATCTGTTAGGATTAGAAGACAATAGAATGTAAATAAACCTGGGATTAAAGTGTCAATGGCTTTAGAAATGTGGTAAAGGCTACAAACCCAGGTTTGTCATTAGATCTCTGTACCTCAAGCTCTTTCTTTCAGCATAATCAACTCAGAGGAGAGCTATTAGCTAATGAAATGAGAATGACCATAAAGTGGTAGCAGATATTTTTGCAGAACTATATCAAAGCTTTTGGGATTGGTGTGAGGAAGGATTCATTGCATGATTGATAATGGTACAATTCATTCCAAGATAAATAATTTCAAGAACACTGCTTTAGGGGCAATCCATCCTTGTTGATTGTGGAGGAATCCATGTTTGATTTAAGCAATCATTTATTTTTAACACTTTAAATGAAATCATTTAGTAATTGATAAAGTTGCCCAATTAATTCAGTATAATTAGGTATTTGAAATTAACATAAAGCCCATATAAATTGCATGTACTTTTTATCAAGAGGATATTCCTTCCTATGTTATTAAAAAACCTGTTATATCCTGCCCTGTAACTAAATTACTTGCATCTACTTGTGAGGCTCTTGACCTTAAGGAAGTACATTCTGCCACTCCACCCTGAAATTCCTTTCCCAGCAGCCTAAGTAATGAAAATGCTACAAATGTAATTATTAAAAAAAAAACCCATAAAGGATTCATACCCCAAAATCAATACTGATGTTTAAAAAATTATCAGCTCATAACTTTCAGGATGTCTACATACATAAAAAGTTATCACTTGTAAATAATAGTTTTTAATAATGTCTTCGAAATGCACACCAGGTTCATGTCTGACATATATTAAATCCAAATAATTTTTGTCTGTTGGAGAAAAGAGATTCATTCTTATGAAGAGTAAAAGATACCTTTCTTTTATTCCTCCAGAATCACTCCAAAGGCCTAATACTTGAAAAATATCAAACTCTTCCAGGTAAAATTTAATCACACTGGTTTACCGTTATATTTCAGACTACATTAATTAATTCAATATTTTCTTAATGTCTGGAATGCAGAAGGAATAATGCTAGATGTTATAGGAAAAGGAAAGGTATATAAGGCATTTCCATCCTCAAGGAGCTTATTTTAAGTCATTCAAGGAGATGATAGACAAATGTGTTCCAAAAGCATGCAAAAATGGATAGTCCTACCAAAAAGCTATGTCAGAGTAAGAAACAAAGCCTTTAATTTGTACAGAGTGTGAAATACCAAATTGTTACCAACAGTACCTGAGCTCTGTCAAAATACAACATATTGCTTAAGGAAATAGTCCTTTCAAGGACCTGAAACAGTAGATGCCTACTATTTATAATAACTTACTGAATAAATAGTATTTCTCACACCCTCTATTCTCTATGGTTTTTACTCAGAATCAAACTGTGCCCATCAAATCCTAGCCAGCAAAATTTTAAAACCAAGTGATGGGACACGCACAGCAAAATCGCACCATCCCTGTGGCTGCTTCCACTGTCCAGGCTCCTCTCTGGGCTCCTGGGCTACACTCTGGTTTAATTCAGCATGTTACATTTGAGACTACCAAAATGACAAACCCAACTGGATGAAAACTGACTAACCTTGGGCACTACTGTAAGCCTGCAGGCCTTTCTCCTCCCAAAACATGAAGATATTTTAGAGTATGAAAGAACAAAAAGGCTGAAAAAAATTTTTCCAGTCTGTTTCTTTCCTATTTGTGTGCTGTGAGAGGTGATGACAGTCCAATGAATGATATATCAGAAGAACAATTTGTGTTGTGTTAGGATTTCTGTACAGTATCACAGAATGTACAAATAAAAAACTCATCTATAAAATGATACCTGCCCACTTTTCAGATTATATATATCAACTTGTAGCAAAGTCACTTTGGAACTAGTATTTAATCACCTTGTGAAGATGAAAGGCACCTTACTTACACTTGAAAAGCATTAATATAGATAAGCTAATAAAGAATTTCAATAAAAATTTAAAATAAAACCCACTGCCTTTAATTGAACACTGGTAGTTGATATTTTAAGGCATTTGTCCTCTGTCATCAAATATAACATTGTCATCACAGTGGTAATTCAGAAAGTTGGTGAGAATTTTTTTAAGCAGTAGTTTCAATAACATTCTATTAAGCTGATTTTTTTTTCTTATGGGAAGTCCTATTTTAGATTAACAATGTTAATTATTTAACAGTTTAGCAAACTGGGAAGATAGAGATGCTTCTAGTAAACAAAAGAAGTCGCCCTCTTTATTTTCTTTTAGTATCGTTATTTGGGGTTAGAAAATGTAGAATTGGATAATCTAGCATCCTATTTACTACTCTTTGGAAATTCAATCATTTGCCTTTGAGTTTCTTTCCTTTCCTCAGCATGGTAGGTCCTTAATTCAACCTGTTAGCCCTTCTTGTAGGTCTGTTTTATAGCCTGTGATTTGGTAGAGACATGGTTATGGACTGAAGGGTATGAAAAGTATTAAGATAGTCCTTGCCCTTGAGGAGTTTAACATCTACTATAGGAGGTCAAGTTTGCCTAAGTAATTGTAAGTAGAATGTAAAGTTTCCTGAGAAATCCAAGGGAAGTGAAAGACAGAAGGATGTGCAGAAGAGGGAAGGTCCAGAAAAGCACCTACTTACTAGTGAAAATATAAGAAACTTTATTTGTCCTAAAGACACTTACTTGTAGACAAGTTAAAAATTTTACATGTAATACCTTAAAACAATAAAGGCACAACCATTGTGTAGGATTTTTAACAGACCAGACAAAATCAACCTTACATATAGGTGAAACAGGCAGAGGAATATGATTTGAAGGTCCTCCTGCCCATGATACAATAACTATCCAGAAAATGAAGCACCTACAATTCTAAACTCATTCCTTGGATTAGATGTTATTCTTCCCACTTAGTTCTCTTTTAAAATGCAGTAAAATGTTAATGACTTCACAGACAAAGAAAGTTCAGAGAGTTTAAGTCAATTACCCATGGTCACATAGCTAGTGTACACTGACATGGAAATCTAAATTGTGACTTCTACCTCCAAGTCCAGTAAGCTTTTTGTTACTCTCTTTTGACTAATGCTGAGCTTGCAATCTGGTAAAAACCCCATCTTTTTCTTAACTATGTATTGCAATTTAGCCCTACCTCTCCCATCTTACACTTTTTAGTTTTAATTAGCAAGTACCTGATTAAATGCTTACTATGTTTTAGGTACTGAACTTTGCCCTGGTAATACAAAGAAAGGCAAAAACAGCATGCCTAACCTCAAGGAAGTCTTCATTCAAATGTAAGAGACAACATGCAAAGAATAGGCACATCAAAGCTGCTTGAATGACTATGTATATATAAAGTTTAAATGGAAGAAAATATCAGAAAGAAGGGGCTGGGGCAGGGGTAATGGAGGGGACTTGGAAAAGCTTCCCAAAGATAGTGAGATTTGAGCTGAGAAGTGAAGAAAGCCAGGGAAGGTAGATGGTAGAAGAGGAGAGAGAGGATTCTAAGAATGAGGGAGAGCCAGCAAGAAGGCATGGATTTAGAGATGGAGATAGGATGACTCAGGATTTTAACCACTATAGCCCATCACCTCACAGACTCCTTTTGTCCCAAGCCACCTTTAGTGCCAGATTTTCTGCTTAATTTTCATTCTTTTTTTCTTTTCTTTTTTTTTTTTTAAAACGCAACCAAATGAACAGTAAAAGAAAAGGCAAATAGTAATACAGTTTGGTGTCATATCAAATTCTTCCACAAGAGTGTCTGACCGTGTGTGGGCATTTACCACTAAAGATGTTGGGAGATTGAAATCTAATGAGTCATTGGAACAATGGTTCATGAGAAGGTTATCCAATGGGCCTCTGTAGTAGTTTTATTAGCTTGCAGGGATCATGCGGAATATTTATTTTTCCAAAGCCATCTAAAACATTTAAAGGCCCTTTGTGAGGACTTATCTTTCCCTCTTTTTCTAGGTTTAGGCAGTTGTGTATACTTGGCCTTGTAAGTATGTTTCCATTCCAGATCCCCAATGTGAGTCAGCAAGCAAGATAAGTTTCTAAAAGCTACAGATTTGGTGGACTGGATTTATGCTTCTATAGCACAGCTTACTGTATACCATAACAGCTAGCATTTATATCACATTTAAGGTTTCCATAGCACTTTACAAATATTTAATCCTCCCAACATTTAACCCTCCTGACAACCCTTGGAGGTAGGTGTTCTTATCATCCCCATTTTACAGATGAACAAACAAAGGCTGACATGGCTAGGAACATATAGCTAATAAAGGTCAGAGGCAAAATTTGAACTGAGGTCTTCTTGAGCTGATTAACTTGTATCTGAAGAAATTTAATCCTGCACTTTAGGTGGAACCCCACTAAATTGGCATCCAATTTTAACTACAGAGTACCCTACTATAAAAGTCTCAGCAAACTAAGTGAGATTTTTGAGTGAGAAATCAATGACCTGAAAATATAGCTGTAAAGCTAATCTTGAGCTCTGGGCATGGTGAAGGGAGGGCCTATTCTTGGTTTAGTAAGCAGAGGCATCCCCTTCAATAAAGACCTTGAGTTTTTCTCATGGAACATGGCTTTGATAAATAGCTGATTGACGACCAACATATTGGGTTTCTAATAAAACTGAATCTTGCAGCCCTAAATAACCCTAAGATATACACTAAAGCCCCTCCTCCACTTACATATAAGGGGGTCATGGATACTGACCACAAAGTAGTTGTCAGATGAAAGAACTTTTGTCAGATGGATAAGGACTATGCCACTGAAGGAAGGGACATCATAAGCTCTTAGAAATCCATGTCTCTGCAGATCTTTGGACAACCTTCATAGTGGTTTTTACGGCAGAGTCAACTGTAACTTTACAATTTCCTAAATCATCTGTGTAGTTAACAAAATAAGATAGAAGTTATTTACTAGTTATACCAGAACTTATTTACTGCTTATTTATGGAGGTAGTAGGTTGAGGATCTCAATATACCAGCTCCCTTTATATCAACCCTATATGGCCAGTGAGTAAGATTAATTAGAAAACAGAGAACTGAACATAACTGTTGTATCAACTGCTGTGATTGTGGCTGACTGTCAGTGGAGTGGAGTGTCAATCTCATACCTGAGAAAATGGTCTGAGGTTATTGGCCTACCCAACACTTTTTTTATCTTGTCATTGCCTGTGTCAGGCTTTTTATATTTCCAATGCCAGGGCTGTCTAGTAGCAGCTTTGGGCCATTAAAGTAGTAGATAATCCCTTATAAGACTTGTATAAACTTAGTGCCAATAGGTTGGAAGTGGAAGAAACGAGCCTATTTTGTGTGGACTCCGATGGTTTCTCTGTAAACAAGTAAGGATGACACCGCCAGGCATTAATTACTTGACTAGGATTTGAAACAAAAATTGGGTTGGTTTCCTGGTTTTCTGTGGTATAAAAAGTGTATTGAGGGGATTTGAGGCTGTTCAGACTTGGTAGAATCCCCACTGCCTTGAGACTTAACATCCCTCTGTGACTGGGCATTTTTTAGTCATAGATATGGGGGCAGAACAGCCCTTCATCTGCCTGAATCAGTCTTGTATCCTGTCTTCTATTTTACAGTGAACTTCCCTTGTTATAAATCATATGACCTTTGAATGCCTGATCTTCAATATGTAGTCTAAAGCCTGAACTAATTGAACTAGCCTGAGTTAGACCTGGCCCTTGAGTAAATAGTTTATTGGGAAATGCATACCTTGATTACCTTGTGTTTCCTATTGACAGAACTGCTCCTATCATTGCCATAAAAATACAAAGAACAAAGAGAATAGAGTGACTTAATCATAGCCAGGTCATAAAAGTTGTTAAAACGGGTCAAGGGAGTCTATCACCATGACTGTGTTTCTGCAAACTTATCCAGAGGCATTAAGAATTGGACCTATGGTGGAATGAGTGTGTGTCTGTGTGTGTGTGTATGTGGAGTGGAGGCAGGAAGAAGGCAAATTGGGTTAGCTAAAGAGTTCTATGGGTTAAGACAATAATAATTACAGAGACAGTTTTTCTAAGCAAAGGAAAACTCTCCCCAATAAAACATTAACCACGATATATGTCATTGATAAAAAAAGAAAAAAAAACACTTCAGGGTTTACAAAGTGCTTAAAATATATTCATAACTCTCAATCCTCACATAATTTAGCCATTATGTGTGAAAGAGAAGACTGTCAAGGGCATTATTCATTTATGTTTTAATCCACATTTCTAACATGGTGAGCTATCTTTTCACTTCCATGTAGTGATAATCTTTCCTGATCTGGATGCTTTATGACTGCAAAATTTCTCTAACTTTTTTCTGAATTTATTGTGCTTTACCTTCAGGTGTCTTTGCTTGCTACATCTGTATTTAAAAACAACAACAACAAAAAGCTAACTTGGTATGCACTACATACAATCTCAAACATCAAAATTAATGCTGCAAAACTCTGAAGATTTCTCATTTATTCTCCTGCTGCTAAATTCCAAAGACAGTCTACTATCCTAAAGACTACTGTAGAATTCCTGCAATTTTCTATTTTAGGAAATGAGTTCATTACTTAGAATTTCTTTCTCATATCTCAAAAATCAGTTCAATTCAAAAGAGTTCATGAAAAGTTCAGCAAGAGGCAAAAGAGGTTGTGATCCAGAGTTAGTCATCTTTGAGAAATGTGTGTCTTAGGATACAATACCGAAAGACTCACATTTTCTCACTCTTTTCTTTGAAAATGGTATGAATTTGAAATATACCTTGTTAACAATTACTCATGGTACACACCAATCAGCTGAATGCATAGGCGATAAACAGGGCAAAAGTTCATGTCAGGGAGATGATAGGCATGTGGATAGAATATTGGAGACAACCTGAGGCTACAATTTTCAGTGAAGAAACTTTGGAAGGCTAAAAGACAGCAATAAAAACACACACCACAGGATCCCACTCAGCAATATACTGGAGCCAGATCTAACTGCCTTGCTAGACAACTGTCAAATTTTCAGTGAGAGCATTTAAATCTATGAAATCAACAATGGTACAAGTCAGGGTTTGACTTATTGTTTAGCTGACCGCCTAGATGCAAGAAATTGTTAGTAATAAAAACTTGACTTAATAGCAGGTGCAGGCATTATTTTAGGGGGTGGAAGAGCCAGATTATTAAACTTCACCATCACAACCCTGTGTTGATCTACATATACTGCTTGATCTGAACAGGAGTATTGTAAAAGCCTCAAGGAATTAAATCGTAACCAAGTCTGGAGACCTGGTGATTGGGGTTTAATAATATTTGTAACAACAACAACTATCATTATTATAACAACTATTTATATAGCACTTTAAAATTCACAAAGTGTTCTGTGTGTGTGTGTGAAATGAGATGAATATATATAATGAATATCTATACATATGCATTATTTCACCTGAGCCTCACAACACTTCTGGTCCCACTGAACAATTCTTTTAGGGGTGATTTTGACCTGCTGTTTAGGCTAAAATAGTAAGTCTCTGAGCTTTTTAGCACTAAGACAAGTAAAAGGGGCCCCAAAAAGAGAGAAATATATATGGAGAGTAGTGTCCTCTGACTTACTCTCTCTTCAAAAGGAGAAGAAACAACAAAAACATGCCTTAAAATCATTTTTTCCCAAATCAAGAGCCAGAAGCAAGATAGAAAAGTAAAACCTTATTCTAGCTTTACCATTTGTGGTTCTAGGAATGAGAGAAGGTGACAAGTAGAGCTTAAGATTCTAAGTATACAAAATTTTCATTTCTTCTGTCTCCATGGTAATAAATAGTACAGGATGGATGCAGGCACCCATCACAGAGAAAATGTGCGCGCGCACGCACACACACACACACATACGAATATACATATACATATACATATATATGCACAATATGCAGAATACATGTAATATGCCAATGTCACAAATTTGACTTTCAAATAATGATGAATAGGCTCCATCTAAAATCATATCAAAGCTTAATTTCCATCCCATTTTAATTTGCACTAAATTAATAGTTACCTAATGCTGTCTATAATAACTTGTGCTAGACAGTCCTTCTAGCAAGAAAACAGTACTCAGATTCTTTGGATAGCTGTGATCATATGCTAATTTAGAAATAACAAAATCTATGCAGTCCTTCACAAATGGTTATTAATACTGCCTATTCCTGCCTCTGATGTGACATCTTCCCCTTCCCCCCGCAATGGATAGATATTTTTTTTTCCTCTTCACTCAAAATCAACCATAGAGAGAAGAAGAGATGGGGATCCTTAGAGCCTTTCATTTAAACACTCAATTCTGGCTCAGCAGTCAATTCAAAATCTTTTAATCACCCCATAACGAGCAAAAAGGAAATAGTTACCCAATACCTGCTCGTATTATGAAATGAAGGTCAAGGCCCTCTATTCTACATTCCTATAAGCAGGCTCACTTAGCATCCACATGAGTTGGCAACAGACTATATTTTACATAAGGAATGAAAACTTTGAAGATTGTGAATTTGAATGCATGTGACCACTTATGGGGACTTATCATTCACACTAATTAAGACCTATGTTATCTACCGAATATTCTAAAATCTTTCATTCTCTGAAATTCCTTAAGGATCAATGAAAAATATTTCTGTGCTAGTAGTGTGTTGTGCTTGGTCTAAAACAAGGAATAAACTTCTTTAGAACTGACAGGATTGCTCTTATTGAATCTTCACGAATCTTGAGAAATCAAACTGATTTTCTTAAAACACAGTTATGACTATGCACCCTACTTCTCCATAATCAATTACACTAATTCCTTATTATTGTTAAGATCAGCTACAACCTATCTCCCAAATCTAGAATAATCTTCCTCCTTTCCATAGTATTTCAGAATTACTGGCTTCCTTCAAGACTCTCATGAAACAATACCTCTACAGGAGGATTTTACTCTGGGGTTATCTTTCATCTACTCTGTGTCTATCTGCTACATACCAATTTATATACATGTTGTCTCTCCCGTTTCACTATAAACTCCTTGAAAACAATGACTATTTCTACATTTTCTTTGCATCTTACCCTGGTTATAACTGCTTAATACATGATTACTGGTTGTTAATTACTTTAATTTCATTTTAACTGTGCTTTTCTACTTTAATGCTGCATTAAAGTAATGTTACTTTAATGCTGTCTAAGAGGTGACCCAAGGTTCTCAAATGTTATGTCAAAGGAATGCTTTCCAGCAAGTTCTCCAGTACTAAAAATAAAGGTAATCCAAGGAACAGATAATATGTGTTTTATTTTATTTTTTCAATTTTTATTTATTTTATTTTTAATTTACGGAATAAAACAGGCATTGCCACGACAGTGTAATAAAAAAAGATGATTCCACACAAAACTGCCGATCTATTATGTATAACTTGCTATACCTTTTAAATATATAATAAAGTTAAATATATAACAAAGTTATTTAAATATATAATAAAATGTAATAAAGTTAAATATATAATAAATATATAATAAATTTCTTTTTTTTCTTTATTCCCTCCTGCTCACTCTAGAGACGACTACCATTAGACAGAAATATTTGAGTATATGTGTGTATGTATATGTATATGTATATATATACATGTGTATATATATATATATATGTGATTGACCCTATATTAGGAAATAAAAATTTATAGTTAAAAGTAGAAAAAAAAGTTTTTTTCAGATCATATCGCAATAAAATTATATTTAAATATAAAATTATATTTAAGAAGGGACCACAGAAACATAGATTGAAAACTAATTGGAAATTGAACAACCTAATCTTAAAGAATGAGTGGGTTAAAGAATAAATCATAGGAACAATCAATAACTTCATTAAAGAGAATGACAGCAATGAGACAACATATCAAAACCTATAGGATACAGAAAAAAGGCAATGATCAGAGGAAATTGTATGTCTCTAAATGCATACATCAATAAAATAAAAAAAGAAAAAACCAATGAATTGAGTATGCAATTAAAAAACTAGAAAAAGAAGAAACCTAATCTCCAGGTAAACACTGAATTAGAAATCCTAAAAATCAAAGATGAGATTAATGAAAGTGAGGGTAAAAAAAAATGAATTAATAAATAAAGCTGAGTTAGTTTTATGAAAAAAACCCAATAAATTAGATAAACCATTGGTTAATTTGACTTAAAAAAGAGAGAAAACCAAATCAATAGTACTAAAAATGAAAAGGGTGAGTATTCCACTATTTAAGATGAAATTAAAGCAATTATAAGGAATATGTGTTTTACCAGTACCACCCTGGTTTGGTACAGAGAGACTCATCATCACTAGGTTTGCCATTATGTGATAATTATTTGGCCATAGCAACTTACAAAAAATATGAACTTAAAAAATCACCTACATTTCTTTTGGGTCCTCTTCTATTTTTTATATACATAAAAATTACAAGTCATCATATGTATAGAGTTCCAAAAGTAATCGTAGAATCAAACTGTGGAAAAGGAGGCACAAAGTATTAAAAATAAAATACTTTTTATACATATTGGTAAAATTTATATAACCTTTGGTACTCTAAATGTGTAAACCTCATCTAATTACCAGTGAGTCAACATATTACTGAAGCATGATACTAAAGTGAGATATATCAGTTTTGATATTCTCCATATAAGTGAAACAAACAAAGAAAAAAAAAACATGCAAGTTGTTGCTAAATGGAAGGATGACTTAAGGTTCCTCTTGGAGAAAATGGGATTAAAAGTCATAAGACCTGGTTTTCAATGCTGCTTCTGCAACTTGCCAAGTGTTTGACCATAGGTAAGCCACTTAACGTTCATTAGTCTCAGTTTTTTTTTTTAACCTGAAATATTAGAAGGATAGACTAGAGTAGAATTTTTCAAATATTTTATTCTCCCTCAGGACCCTTTTAAGCCATTAAAAATTCATTGAAAACTCTAAAGAGTTTTGTTTGATATGGGTCATATCTATCAATATATGCTGTATTTGAAAGTAGAATGATAAAAGCTTCAATTTATTTGTTTTAAAAGAAAAATTAAGGCATTACATGTTAACAGAAAAAAAAACATTATTGCATAAAACAACTATTTTTGCCAAAACAAAAATATTTATTAAGAAGAATGACATTCTTTTATGCATTTTTAAAATATCTTCAATGGCTTGCTTAATAGAAGACAGCTATATTCTTATGTCAACTTTTACATTGTGATATGTTGCTTTGTTTGAATAATATAAAGACAGTCCAGACTTCCTCAAATATGCAGTTAGAAAAGGGAGTATTTAATAAGCAAATATCTTAGAGTCATATTTTTTTTATTCTTTTCATTCTAGATCTCAACCAAACCCTTTTTATTATCTTCAGCATGTCCCTTATCTCAGCTTTCTTATAGATCTTTGTCACTCTTCTGTATTTGTCCTTAGTTATGTTTCTTCTTCCATCTTTGACATATCTTTTTTTTTAATTTTAGCTCGTTGTAGGGTTCCATTTACAACCCCATCAGTTTCTTTAGATACTCTCCTCTTTATTCTCTGCTTTTCAGATCATTCTAAATTATGTTGCCCCATTTCCCCCCGATCAGCTTATCTACCTTGAGCTAACTTCCCATTCAGGGTCTCTTGCTATAGTGACATTATTCATTTCTCTGATTTTGGGGAAATCTGTCTTTTTCAAAGCTAACTAGGTCTGACTGTGACCAGAGTTCCCTTCATAAACTATTTACTATTAATTTTAAAATGACCTGGTTGCATTCTCCAAAGATTAATGTAATTTCCTATTCACTAAACAAGTTTTTCTTATTGGCTGAAATTGTTTAATAACTCATCCTCTAATTGCTGGCAAAATAATTTGTCAGATGTTTTCTTTGTAGAGCAGTAAGACTCTTAGCCCTCACTAAATTCCTACAGAGATGCTTCATCATGCTGCGGAGATGGTCACTTCATATTGACTAAGCCAACTAGCGCAGATTTCACCAGATATTAAACCATCAAATACAACACTGTCAAAGGACTAGTTTATTTAATTTCAGAGAAACTAATCATTAAAAAGTTGGAACAGAGGTGATGATTTTACCTTCTTTTTTTTTTTAACCATAACAACCCATAAAATTTGTATATTAAGTCATGGATAGGTTGAAAACTGTCTCATTGGAGAGACTTCTGAAGAATTGACATAAGGTAAAATAATTTGGGAAGGAGAGTGATAAGCTGGAGAATATCCAGAGAAGATCAGCAGATATTACAAAATTATTTCCAATTAGAATCATACTAACAGAGTATTAAACTTCATATATTTTGACAATTTTATAGAATATTAACATAAAATTGCTTTCAAGCAAAACGTTAAAATTGAATTAAGTGTGTTTTCAACTTGTATTAGCTAAGTAAATGTCACAGATTTATTTCATTCAAATAATGCTGACCTGGTCATTGTCATCATTAAAAGAATTACCTGGAATGCTAGATTCTGTTCATCATAAGCATAAGTTAAATATTTTCCTGGTCCAAATTCATAGTAAAACTGACTTTCCCCTTCTTCTCCTAAAACAGCTAATGGCACTTAAAAAAAGTTTCCTGAAATGAGGTTTAAAGTAGTATTTTAAATCATATTCTACAATAAATTCAAAATGGACATGGCACATAAATGTTAAAGATCATACTTTTTAAAAGACAAAAAAAATACACCTTTCTTTTTTAACATCTTTATTCTCTTTTTTAAAAAAAATAATATTTTATTTTTTGCCAATTGCATGTAAAGATCATTTTTAACATTTATTTATTTATTTATTTTTGGTGAGGCAATTGGGGTTAAGTGACTTGCCCAGACTCACACAACTAGTGTTGTGTGTCTGAGCCTGGATTTGAACTCATGTCTTCCTGACTCCAGGGCTAGTGCTCTATCAACTGTACCACCTAGCTGCCCCTTAACCTCCTCTCTATTTTTTTTCTTTTTTTTTAGGCAATTGGGGTTAAGTGACTTGCCCAGGGTCACACAGGTAGTAAGTAAAAAGCATTTGGTCTGAGGATGGATTTGAGGCCTGGTCTTCCTGACTTTGGGGCCAGTGTTCCATCTACTGTGCCACCTAGCTGCCCCCTAGCATTTATTTTTTTAAAAAATTTTAATTGCAAACTTTTTCTTTCCCTCCCTCAACTTCCCCCTCGCAGAGACAGTAGGCAATTTAATATAGGTTATACGTGTTCAATCATGCAAAACATATTAGCATATTAATCATTTTGTAAAAGAAGACATAGATCCAAAGAGGGGAAAACATGAAAAAATACAGGAAGTGAAAAATAGTATCCTTCAATCTGGATTCAGACTCCAATAGTTCTTTTTCTGGAGGTGGAAAAATATTTTTTCTTCATGAATCCTTTGGGATTGTATTGGATCATTGTGTTGCTGAGAATAGCTAAGTCATTCACAGTTGATCATCATACATTATTGCTGTACTGTGTTCAATATTCTCCTGGTTCTGCCCACTTCACTTTGCATCAATTCATATAAGTCTTTCCTGTTTGTTTCGTTTTTTAAATCAGCCTGGTTATCATTTCTTATGGCACAGTAATACTTCTTTACAATCATACAGCACAACTTGTTTAGCCATTTCCCAATTGATGGCCACACCCCAATTTCCAATTCTTTGTTAGTACAAAAGAAGCTGCTATAAATATTTTGTACAAATATGTCCTTCCCTTCCTCCCTGACCCTGCCTCCCTTTCTTAATATATATCTGGGATACAGACATAGTACTGGTAATGCTGGGTCAAACAGTATGCCCAAAGAGTTTTATGGCCCTTTGTGAATAGTCCCAAATTGCTCTCCAGAATGTTTTGATCAGCTTACAACTCTACCAAATATGCATCTTCCTATATCCTCTTCAACATCTGTCATTTTTGTTTTCTGTCATATAAGCCAATCTGTTAGGTGTGAGTTTTTATTCACTCTTCTCAAATCAACATCATATAATTTTCACAGCAAAGAGTAGAAAATGAATTCTTGTTTGTTTGTTTCTTTTGAGACTGGATCTCTGATTCTTCAATTTAGTGATGCTGACCTCTAAATTGTTCCACGAACAAGACATCCAATCTCTTGGCTCTGAGCATTCTCTTTGTCTGTCCCCTACATATGGGATGTTGTCTTCAAATCTGCCTACTGACTTCTCAGGCTTTCTTTAAGTGCCAGCTTTGCAATAAGTCTTTCCCAACCCTTAGTAACTCGAGTTCCTTCCCTCCTTATCCTATATTTTATTTGCTTCATTTATATGTGTTTGCATGTTGTCTCCCCCATTTGACTGTGAACTTCTTGAGGACAGAGACTTTTTTTTTATCCCCGGCACTTGGCATAGTGCCTGGCCCTAGTCAGTGCTTAATAAATGTTTATTGATTGATTGATTATCTCCCCCAAACTGAGAAATCTTTGTGCTAATTGACCTAGTAGCTTTGAACTGTTTCATTTCCAACCTGGACTGGTTCACCTTTTTTTAGGCAGCCTGGTTCACCTCTATTCTCTCAATTTTGAAGGAATCATCAGCCTCAATCTTGTAGTAACAGGAATTATGAGCACAGGGCAACACACCAGAAAGGTGAAGAATTCTTAACTAAAGATAAAAATAGATGACTTTGATTAAATGTAATTGAAAAGATTTTTCACAAGCAAAATGAATGTATTGAGGTTTAGAATAGAAGTAGTCAAATGTTCAGGAAAAAAATCTTTGTATGAAATTCCACAAATAAGGGTTTGGTATCCATGGTATATAGATAACCAAGAAAGATATTTAAAATTAAAAAGCCTTTCCTCAAAACATAAATGTTGAAAGAGTATGGATAGTTCACAAATAAAGAATTGTAAACCATTAACAATCACATAGAAATGCTCCAAATAAGCAATAGTAAAGACAATGAAAGTCAAAGCAATACTGAGATTTCAACTCCCACACGGCAAGTTGGAAAGATGACAAAAGACGAGAATAGTCAATGTAAGATAGGTTGTAGATACGTGAACACACTAATACATTGATTATGTACTAGTTAATTAGTAAAACCATTCTGAAAGCAGTTTCAATTAATGATTCTTCATTAAATATAGTAGTTGAAAGGTCCATACCCTTTGACCCAGCTATTCCAATAGTAGGCTTATCCTCTAAGGTGGGCACTGACAAAAAAAAGAAGTTCCATATTGACCAAAACATTTATAATTGTACTTTTTGTTGCAGAAAAGAATTGTAAACAAATTGGAGAATAACTAAATAAATTATTATATTAATATGACAGAATATTACTGTTACAGATATTACAGATATACTAAACATACAGAAACAAAGACAAATTTACATGAACTGATACAAATTGAAGTAAGCAAGGGCAAGAAAACAATATATATCATGATTTTAAAGACCTAAATGGAAAGAACAACAACCATAAAACAAGGCAAAAGGAATATTGCAAAATTATGAAGAAGCTTGACCCCAAAGAAAAGATATTAAAAGGTATCTCTCCTCATCTCTTCATAGAGGTACAGAGTATACCTGAGAGGAATGTTCCATATGATGTAAGATTTTTCAATGTATTCATTACTTTGAATTTTTTTTCTTTTTTTTTTTTTTTGAATCACTCATTATAAGGGATGACTGAGTGCAGGGGACTGAGGATTAAGGGGAAATTTAAGCAATGAAAAAATAAAAGATACCCCTTTTTTTTAAAGTTTCCTTCACTTGCTTTCTCTAGCCAATAATAACTGTCAAGGTATACCATTCTTCTTTATGGCTTGCTTTTGACTTGAGTTGTAATGAAAAAAAAAAGTTTGTTTTTCTTGAAAAAAAATGCAGAGGTATATTAGTTTTAAAGTTTTCTTTTGCCATACTTATATGTCTTACACAAATATAAATATAAATAAGACATGTCTATTTTTTCAAAATTTCTCCAATTTTGGTGAAAAGGTTTTTTTTGACTGTTTTACTAAGTCAGAAAATCATCTATATTCCAGAGATTATGTATTGCTTTACCCTTTAAAATGCAGCTCATAATTATCAAGATTTTTTTTCATTATAAATTATAAGGATGCATGAAATTCAGCTTTCAAAAAAACATTATAGTAATGTTCTATTTTTTTGTACTTGGATAATTATCTCAGCTTCAATTAAACTTTTTAAATGTAAAATTGTTGTCATTGCAATACATGCCAAAACAGGAAGTCAAAACTTTTTTGTTTTTTTTTCCTGATCATATTTTCCCATAGTAGGATTCCAATATTATAATGGTTCACATTTGTGTAAGGACCAGTACTTTCATTTTGATCAGAACCCTAAACAATGGCCACTGATTTTTGTTGGTAGAAGGTATGCATAACAAATTTAAGAATATAAAACAAAGACAAAAAATTTGGCCCTTTTGTTCTTGTTCCCAGTTTTATTTGCATAGTAACCAGAAGCACAACATCAGACAAAGGAAGCCTCATCATCCCAGCACCACAAAGTTTCTGTACAGTTCCTTTTTTTGGGTGAAGTTCCTAAAAAGATCCCGTTTGGCAATGAGAGATTTAACAGGAATTAAAAGGAATTTTCTAACCTGAAATCAGACAGTTGAATGTGCTTAGATACTTGAAATTGCAAATATAAAAAAAAAGAATGTTGTCAAAAGTATAGATTTAATTTGTCTGGGGCTGCTACAGAATTTTGTTCATGATTGGCTGGGTATGGCATATTACAGGGCTAGGGCATCTAAACTTCAAGTACAGGACTCAAGAAGGACTTAAAAAGGTAAATGGGACAGAATATGTTGTTAATGGGGGGGGTGATGTTTAAACCCCTACAAGGGAATATGACACCTGTAGCTCTTGAGAACTGTATTGTTATTACCCTATGTTAAAGGAGCATACATAAAGAGGGTAGATATTAGTTGACTTTGATGTAATAATAAAAAAAATTTAATCAAGTGGGTTAAAGGGATCCAAATAAGTGGATCAATCTGATCTTAGAAAATGTACTGAGAAAGGAAGAGGCAGGCAAGGGTAAATTACATTACAGGAAAAGACACAAAATCCTATTACAGCAGAGGGAAAGAAGGGGGGGGTGAGCATTGTTTGAACCTTACTCTCATCAGATTTGGCTCAAAAAGGGCATAACATAGTCAGTTAGGTGTAGAAATCTACCTTGCCCTACAGGAAGTAGGAGGGAAAACCTTCAGCAAGCATTATATGTAATGGGGGCAGGCTAGAAGCATTTCTAATAAGATCAGGGATGAAACAAGGTGTCCATTATCACCACTGTTATTCAATATTGTACTGGAAATGTTGGCTTTAGCTAAGAGAAGAAAAAGAAATTGAAGGCATTAGAATAGGCAAAGAAGAAACAAAGCTATCACTCTTTGCAGATGACATGATGATATACTTGAAGAATCCTAGAGAATCAAGTAAAAAACTACTTGAAATAATAAACAACTTTAGCAAAGTTGCAGGCTATAAATAAACCCCATAAATCATCAGCATTTTATATATTAAACAAAGCCCAACAGAAGAGAGATAGAAAGAGAAATCCCATTTAAACTTACTGTAGACATTATAAAATATTTAGGAGTCTACCTACTGAAACAAACCCAGGAACTCTACAAACACAATTACAAAACACTTTTCACACAAATAAAATCAGATCTAAATAACTGGAAAAAACATCAGTTGCTCATGGGTAGGCAGAGCTAATATAATAAAAATGACAATCCTACCTAAGCTAATTTACTTATTCAGTGCCATACCAATCAAACTACCAAAAAATTATTTTATAGAGTTAGAAAAAATAATAACAAGATTCATTTGGAAAAACAAAAGGTCCAGAATATCAAAGGAACTAATGAAAAGAAATGCAGGGGAAGGTGGCCTAGCAATTCCAGATCTTAAATTGTATTATAAAGCAGCAATCATCAAAACTGCTTGGTACTGGCTAAGAAATAGGGAGGTGGATCAGTGGAATAGGTTAAATATGCAAGACACAGTAGTCAATGACTATAGTAATCTATTATTTGATAAACCCAAAGACCCCAGCTTCTGGGATAAGAACCCACTCTTTGAAAAAAAACTGCTGGGAAAACTGGAAAAGAGTATGGCAGAAACTAGGCATAGACCCAAATCTCATACCATATACCAAAATAAAGTCAAAATGGGTTCATGACTTAGATATAAAGGCTGATACCATAAGTAAACTGGGAAAACAAGGAATAGTTTACCTATCAAATCTATGGAGAACAGAAGAATTCATGACCAAACAGGAAATACAGAATATTATGAAAAGCAAAATGGATAATTTTGATACATTAAATTGAAAAGTTTTTGCACAAACAAAGTTAACGCAACTAAGATTAGAAGGAAGGTAGAAAGTTGGGAAAGAATTTTTACAACCAGTCTCTCTGATAAAGGCCTCATTTCTAAAATATATAGAGAATTAAGACAAATTTATAAGAACACAAGCCATTCCCCAATTGATAAATGGTCAAAGGATATGAACAGGCAGTTCTCAGATGAAGAAATTAAAGCCATCTATAGTCATATGAAAAAATCCAGTTTAGAAACAATTTACTATGAAGCACATACAGTGCAAGGTAAGGCATTGTGTGTGTGTGTGTGTGTGTGAGTGTGTATAGGGTACAAAAGTTTGAAAATTGTTCCCCTCATGTTTTACTAATCTTTTGAGTATTTGTTGCTCCATTTTAACATCTAGGATTTTTTACAAAAATTAATACAACTGTACCATGGGAAACTCCATTTTCTGGCTTAAAAATGGGTTGTTTATTAAAATATGATAATAAAAATAGTATTCCATTGCATTCATATACCACAACTTGCTCAGCCATTCTCCAATTGATGGGCATCCTCTCAATTTCCAATTCTTTGCCACCACAAAAAGAGCTGCTATGAATATTTTTGTACATGTGGGTCCTTTTCCCATTTGTTTGATCTCTTTGGGATATAGCCCTAGGAGTGCTATTGCTGGATCAAAGGATATGCACATTTTTGTAGCCCTTTGGGCATAGTTCCAAATTGTTCTCCAAAATGGTTGGATCATTTCACAACTCCACCAACAATGTATTAGTGTTCCAATTTTCCCACATCTTCTCCAACATTTATCATTTTCCTGTTTTGTCATGTTGGCCAATCTGATAGGTGTGATGTGGTACCTCAGAGTTGTTTTGATTTGCATTTCTCTAATCAATAACGATTTAGAGCATTTTTTCATATGACTATAGATGGCTTTAATTTCTTCATCTGAGAACTGCCTGTTCATATCCTTTGACCATTTATCGATTGGGGAATGGCTTGTGTTCTTATGAATTTGTCTTAATTCTCTACATATTTTAGAAATGATGCCTTTATCAGAGAGACTGGTTATAAAAATTCTTTCCCAATTTTCTACCTTCCTTCTAATCTTAGTTGCATTTGATTTGTTTGTGCAAAAACTTTTCAATTTAATGTAATCAAAATTATCCATTTTGCTTTTCATAATGTTCTGTGTCTCCTATTTGGTCATGAATTCTTCTGTTCTCCATAGATCTGATAGGTAAACTATTCCTTGTTCTCCCAGTTTACTTACGGTATCAGCCTTTATATCTAAGTCATGGACCCATTTTGACTTTATTTTGGTATGTGGTGTGAGATTTGTGTCTATGCCTAGTTTCTGTCATACTCTTTTCCAGTTTTTCCAGCAGTTTTTTTCAAAGAGTGGTTCTTATCCCAGAAGCTGCAGTCTTTAGGTTTATCAAATAATAAATTACTATAGTCATTGACTACTGTGTCTTGCATATTTAACCTATTCCACTGATCCACCTCCCTATTTCTTAGCCAGTACCAAGCAGTTTTGATGATTGCTGCTTTAGAATACAATTTAAGATCTGGAATTTCTAGGCCACCTTCCCCTGCATGTCTTTTCATTAATTCCTTTGATATTCTGGAACTTTTGTTTTTCCAAATGAATCTGTTATTACTTCTTCTAACTCTATAAAATAATTTTTTGGTAGTTTGATTGGTATGGCACTGAATAAGTAAATTAGCTTAGGAAGGATTGTCATTTTGATTATATTAGCTTGGCCTACCCATGAGCAACTGATGTGGTTTCCAATTATTTAGATCTGATTTTATTTGTGTGAAAAGTGTTTTGTAATTGCGTTCATAGAGTTCCTGGGTTTGTTTCAGGAGGTAGACTCCTAAATATTTTATAATGTCTACAGTAAGTTTAAATGGGATTTCTCTTTCTATCTCTTGCTGTTGGGCTTTGTTGGTAATATATAGAAATGCTGATGATTTATGTGGGTTTATTTTATAGCCTGCAACTTTGCTAAAGTTGTTTATTATTTCAAGTAGTTTTTTACTTGACTCCCTAGGATTCTTCAAGTATATCATCATGTCATCTGCAAAGAGTGATAGCTTTGTTTCTTCTTTGCCTATTCTAATGCCTTCAATTTCTTTTTCTTCTCTTAGTACTAAAGCCAACATTTCCAGTACAATATTGAATAACAGTGGTGATAATGGACACCCTTGTTTCATCCCTGATCTTATTAGAAATGCTTCTAGCCTGCCCCCCATTACATATAATGCTTGCTGAAGGTTTTCCCTCCTACTTCCTGTAGGGCAAGGTAGATTTCTACACCTAACTGACTATGTTATGCCCTTTTTGAGCCAAATCTGATGAGAGTAAGGTTCAAACAATGCTCACCCCCCCCTTCTTTCCCTCTGCTGTAATAGGATTTTGTGTCTTTTCCTGTAATGTAATTTACCCTTGCCTGCCTCTTCCTTTCTCAGTACATTTTCTAAGATCAGATTGATCCACTTATTTGGATCCCTTTAACCCACTTGATTAAATTTTTTTTATTATTACATCAAAGTCAACTAATATCTACCCTCTTTATGTATGCTCCTTTAACATAGGGTAATAACAATACAGTTCTCAAGAGCTACAGGTGTCATATTCCCTTGTAGGGGTTTAAACATCACCCCCCCCATTAACAACATATTCTGTCCCATTTACCTTTTTAAGTCCTTCTTGAGTCCTGTACTTGAAGATCAATTTTTTTGTTGAGCTCTAGTCTTTTTATCAGGAAAGTTTGGAAGTCTCCTATTTGGTTAAATATCCACCTCCTCCCCTTGAAAAATGATGCTCGTTTTTGCTGGGTAGTTGATCCCTGGCTGAATTCTAAGCTCCTTTGCCTTACAGAATATCATGTTCCATGCTCTGAGGTCTTTTAATGTAGAAGCTGCAAGGTCTTGTGTAATCCTGATTGTGGTTCCATGATATTTAAATTGTTTATTTCTGGCTGCTTGCAGCACCTTCTCTTTCATCTAGTAATTTTGAAATTTTGCTATTATATTCCTTGGCTTTGTCAACTTGGGATCTCTTTCATGTGGTGACTGGTAGATTCTTTCTACAATTATTTTCCCTTCTGGTTCTAGGACTTTCGGGCAGTTTTCCTTCATGATTTCCTGTAAGATATTGTCTAGGCTCTTTTTCTCATCATGATTTTCAGGTAGTCCAATAATTTTTAAATTGTCTCTCCTGAATCAATTGTCCAGGTCGGTTGTTTTACCAACGAGGTATTTTACGTTTTCATCTATTTTTTCATTTTTTTGTTTCTTTTTGTTTCTTGCTTTCTCATAGAGACATTAGTTTCCATTTGTCCAATTCTACTTTTTAACAAATTGTTTTCTTCTGTTAGTTTTTGTACGTCCTTCTTCAATTGGCCAATTGTGTTTTTTAGGGACTTGTTTTCTTCAGTATATTTTTTTTCCAATTGGCCAATTATATTTTTGAAGGACTCTTCTACCTCTCTCATTTGACTATTAAAATCCATCTTGAGCTCTTCTAAGAAGGCTTTTTGAACTTCAGACCAGTTCATATTCCCTTTTGTTATTGCAGATGTGGGTTTGTTGACAATGTTGTCCTCTTCAGAATTTCTGTCTTGATCTTCACTGTTCTCACAATATGAATCTGGCAGCTTACCTCATGTTGGGCTGGAATCAGCAAGGCTGTAACTTTCAAACAATTCTAGGTTGCCTACTTTTCCTTTTCTTTAGCTTTCTTCAGCTCCTTTTGGATGGGTGCTGCAGGGTGTTTTTCTGCTTGGGGCCCTCTGTAGTGTTGTCTCCCTTGTTTCTGCTAATGCACTGGGAGATTCCTTTGTGGTAGAGTGCCAAGGCACCTGGTGGTTTTCTGAGCTGGTTTCCACTGGTTTCCCCCTCCCTCACTGAGGCACTTGGAAGTCCAGGTGTTGGTGTTTGCCTGTTCTATCACCTGGGCTTCAGGATTTCTTCACAATTGGAGGCTGCAGGGCTCTGACAGCTCACCTGGTATTGGGCTGGAACCAGCAAGGTTGGGCCTTTAGGAAGCCTTTAGATTGCTTTCTTCATCTCCTTTCAGATGAATGCTTCAGGGTACTTATCGGCCTGGGGCTCTTGGTAGTTCTGCCTCCATTATTTTTGCTGAGGCACTGGGAGACCAGTTTGCTGGGCTGCTCCACTGCTGCTCTTTCTTCTAGTTCAGCTGTTCCAGGGTTTTTTTCTGGGGTGATATTTTCTGGGTTTTCAGAGGTTGATAGGGGAGAGTGAGAGCAAGTGCCTTTTCACTCCACCATCTTAGCTCCCAGAAGCCTGACCATTTTCTTAATGTTCCTCCTTTGTGTATCATCCTGAATATTCTCTACCATATTCAGGCTATCAGCATTTTTTCTTCCTCTATCTTGAAATTAACTTTAAAATCCTTTTAATCAGGTTGGAAATTATAGATCGCAGGATGTGAATACCAAAAGGAACCTAAGAGTTAATCTGGTCCTACCTCCTCATTTCAAAGGTGAGGAAATTGGAGACCAGATTTGTCCAACATCAAATGTAAAAGAAGAGAAGGGAATGAGCATTTATATAGTACTATGTGCCAGGCACTAGGCTAAGCACTTTTCAAATATTATCTTATTGGTCATCACAGCAACCCTGAGAGTTAGGTGCTGTTACTAACTCCATTGTGCAGTTGAGGAACCTGAGGTAAATGGAGGTTAAATGACTTTCCAAATTCACACAGTTTGTAAGTGGCAGAGTTCAAATTAGAATTCAGGTCTTCTTGCCTCCAGGCCCAGAGCTGTGCACCTGACTGCCAAAGTTGGTAAATGGAAAAGCTGGGTCTCAAATCCATGTCCTTTAACTCTAAACATAAACTCTTACCTCTGTATCACTTTACCCTTCATCAAATTAGTTCTTCCCAGTCCACAAAAGAGGGCCTGATGAGGATGAGGATGATAGTAGAAATAATTTTAATAATGAGTCAGCTAGGTGGCACACTGCATAGAGCACTGGACCTGAATTCAGGAAGATGTGAGTTCAAATTCTTTCTCAAACACTTGCCAACTGTGTGACACTGGTCAAGTCACTTACCCCGCTGACTACCTGTTTCTCATTTGTAAAAGAGTAATAATAACACCTACTCTCTAAGACTATAATGACAATTAAATGAGTTATTTATAAATTTGTTTAAGTTTTACAGTATAAATGCAGGTTACCATCCTTATTATCATCATCATCATTAAAGAATTTATATAACAATTTAAAGTTTGCAAAGTTCTTTATATATATGCTATTTCATTTGATCCCTTGACATCACATTCCTTTCTAAGAGGTACCATTTTTATGTCATAAGTGATAGTCCAGGAAAATAAATCAAGGTTAAACCAGATGTTTGTCTCCCCCCCAAAAATATCCAGATAATTGAAATAACTTTGTTTTAGGTATTCCACATAATTCTATAGCTCTATCACTTTACCACTGAGCTTGATGTTCTATCTCTTGCTTTGGCTAATAAATCATCAGAATAAGTGGCTTTATCTTATAGGATATCTAAGTGATCAGACAAACACGGTTACCCATCAAATAATCATTTCTATTATTATTAACCCAATCAGTAAGCGACATTGAGAATAGAAACATTCTTAGTCCTGCCACATTCCCCCTCCTAACCTCTTCCAGAATCTAGATATCTAAGAACAAAATGTTCACCTAGAGGTATCCATATCATATCAGAAGACAGAATTTGTCCTCATATATCACTGTCTCCTTACTTTTCTGAGTGCCTGTTATCCTCCTTCACAGATATTGGTTGTTATGCTTCAGGTAGCCCAAACATCTGTTCAGCTGGCTAAATTTTTCCCTTTTCATTCCAATATTTTGGTGACAATCTTTTGTTTCTCATGTGTGCAGACACAGTTACCAGTACTGGGAAGGAACTGGCTCAACAGATGAAAGTCAAGCTTGCCTACATCCCTGCCAGTTTGTTTTATTTGCCAGGAAAAGGGCACTGCAAAACATTTTTCCTTCATTGCATAAACTGCTTGTTCTTGATATAAAATAGGTAGCAGGCTATATATATTCTATTAACACATGAATGAAACTTCTGAGAAGCACATGAGATTTTTCAGCTTTTGTAGAACTGAAGAGAATACACACAGTTCACTTTTTGAAGCATTTCTTGTCTTTCCAGATTTCAGTATAAAGTTTATTATTAATCTGCCTATATTCACATTTTCTAGGCTTATTTCAAACTGATCTTTGCCTTATAAACTCTTTTTTAACCAAAAGGGACTACTTATTACAACTTCTCCCAAAAGGACTTGCTCTACGTTATCAGAAATATCTTTTTTTTCTTCTTTATATTAGCTTCATGATCCTTTAAATGTTAAATTCCTTTCATCTCTTATTATTGAAATCAAAAGTCATATGCTCCATTAAGCATTCATAGGATTTAGAGCTAGAAGGGTCACTTGAGGAAATTTTATCCAAACCTCTCATTTTATAGATGAGGAAACTGAGACCCACAGAAATTTTTTTGCTTGCCCAAAGACACCCAGTTAACCAAGCTGGGATCTGAGCCCAGGTTATCAGACACCAAATTCAGTGCTTTTTTCAGTAATTCATTCATGATAATACAACACAAACAAAATGCATCAAATCCATATAACATGCAAAATAGAATACTAGAACACCTACAAGCTTCATATAACACTTTGTTTTGCACCTCACTAGTGAACTTATTTCATTATTTTGCATCATGGTTGTCTATGTGTTTTTTATCCTTCTGCAATATCATAACAACCTTGAGGGTAGAATGTGTCCTGTATAAATTATCTCCATAACAAGTGATCTGCATCAAAGAAGTACTATGATATTTTCTAAATTGAATCTGAAGTATAAAGACCTTGTGTTTTCTAAAATGTGCCCTGAAATGGCATGTGCCACCCTGAATGAGATCTTAGTAATCATTAACCAGTTAAGGGAAAAGAAATTTCTTTCCTAGCATCTAGCATAATGCCTGCTGCACAATCAACACTTAACAAATTCCTTTTCCTTTTCATTTATTTCTTGTCCTTTTAATTTTAGTTTTCTCATCCTATCCTTTCAAGTTTCAGTTACTTCTTAAAAATTTATATCTTGATATTCTTAAATTGAAGCAAGAATTGCCAAAGGATAGCAAACAGGTGCACAGGGCAAGACATTAGAGTGGGAATATTGTTTTCAGCAGTCAAGGTTCTTTTCTTTGATTGACCAGTTAAGTCACGTCCTAACCACAGCCCTACTCAGAGATTTTCTCTCTCTACAACCCTCCTAAATCATCCACTCCCTGCTCTTCTCAGCAGAGTACTACTTTTCTGAGAAAATAGAGGCCTTATCTTGAGAATTTTTTTCCTTTGTCTTACACCTCAAAATCCCTTTAATATTTTTTTCCCATTATGGCTTCCTTTACCCAAGTTTCTGAAGAAAAGATATTTGTGTTGTTGTTGTTGCTGTTCTTTTCTGGTCCAAAACTAAGTCTTTTACTAGTATAAACTATCACCTTCTCTGTCTGTTGTGTTGTAACCTTTCACTTCTCTAGTCTTGTATCTCTCTCTCTCTCTCTCTCTCTCTCTCTCTCTCTCTCTCTCTCTCTCTCTCTCTTATTGACTCTATAGATATCCAAGAATTATTCATCCTAAAAACAAGATAAAAAGACTTGACTTTCATATTCCTTCATCTTCTTATCTTAAATCTCTTCTTTTCATATTCAAAAAAAAGAAAATGCAACTACCTTCATCTACTACCTCTCCTTGAAACCATTTTTTTCAGTTCCTTGCAATCTAACTTCTGACCTAACTATTCAGATAATCTCTTAATTGCTAGATATAATAATGATTTTTTAAGTTCTTATCTTTTCTGACTCCTTGGCATTTGGCCTTCTTTGTCACTACTTTCCTAGGTTTTCAAGTCATTATTACTCCCTCTTAGTACTCTTCCCACCTATCTGACTAGTCCATAATCTCTTTGCTGCATCATCCATGGGGATCTATCTACTGTGTGGGTATCCAAAAAGTTTCCTTCTTCTAGACACCCTATGTATGCACACATTATCTATCTATCTATCTAACATCTATCTGTATATCTATATACCTCCAGGTCTAATATTTCTCCTGAGCTTTAGTCTTCTGTCACCTGCCTATTGCACATCTCCATCTGGCCAGTATTACCAATATTGTACTTTTTTTTTAGCCTTGACATTTTATCACTCTATTTTCTACCTCTATGCCTATGTACAGGCTCCCTCCTCCTCCTCCCATGCCTAGAATTCAGCTCATCATCATCATCATCATTTCTTAATATTCTTGCTTCCTTCAAGGCTCAGCTAATAGATCATTGCTTATACTAACCTTTTCCTGATTTCCTTAGGTTTGGGTTCTCTTTCTTCTCAAATAATCATTTGATTACTTCTCTCTTTATGTATGATATCCCTTAGATTGTAAACTTCTTGAGAAAATAGGATTTGGGATTTTTTTTTGTTATTATTGTTTCTTGTTTTCTTTGTCTATTTATTCCCATAGTTTTGCATACTATTTTATTTAATACAATTTGGGATATGATTGATATGATTGGTACTTAATAATATAGGAGTGGAACATGAATTAGAGACAAGGGAAAAAAAAGGTTGGAAACTTTACTATCCCTAATAAAATATTTTTCAAAGCAAAATTCCTTTTTTTTTTTAAATTAAAACTTCATTTTTTTTTCCTTTAAGAGGAAAGATTTTCCTGTTACTATAAGCTGGTAAGCATAACAAGTGATCTATGGTACAAGGAGGCAAAAGCTATTACCAAAACTCTTATTAAGAGATCATCTGGCTTGCTTATGGAGAGCATATAAAAGCAGGGAAAAACTGAACCTATGAGCTTCCATTTAGGTTATTTCATTTTACTATAATTATATAATTTTCTTGGTTGGAAGAACATATTTATAACCATTACCAGTACTTGAAGACTAAAAAATCCCTACAGTGTTTGTTATTCTAGCTTATTAACTATACAAAATAAACTTTTATAAAAGTTAAGGCCACAACTAGCATGCTTGCCAGGGCACTCTTTTTTAGATTAGGGGGTTTTATTATTTTTTCCTCTAGTTATCACAATATTTGACAAGTTTATTTCTACCTTTGCCATTTCTTGTTCTATGTGACAACACAATATTGAAAATTAACAAAAGCTTCATTGTTTTATGGGAAAAAAGAGAGCAGTAAAAATCTGGGGACTCTGATATTCCTGGATGGTTTTCCTTGTATGTCTGTATTTGACTTCCTTGGAATTAAGAGTATTCATAAGGAATTTTTATATAATAAGCTATATTGCAAACCACCTGAATTATTTGTCAAGAAAGCACCTAAGGGCAGGATAATGATGATTTTTGTGTCATGACAACACGCCTAAATCTCTAGTCTATTCATTTGGGTATTCTTGTGTCTGAGGTTGCAAGATCCTGGAAGTTAGAGATCCCTGAATTCTAAGAATATCCATACCTGAATACTTCAAAAATCTGAGTTTTCATTGATGAGGATGCTCCTCGCAGATCATAAGCCCACCCCACATTAACAGACAGGCTGTATCAGTTGCTGGGACCAAAGAAAATGAGATCAATCTTCCAATGTGGTGAGCCTTGGAAAACAATTAGCAAAACTTGTCCTTAGATGGCTGTCTATTCCCAAGTATTTCCCATAAGGTAGACAATAATAAAAATAATAATAAGGCTATGAAATTAAAGCTATCTATAGTCATATGAAAAATGCTCTAAATCACTATTGATTAGAGAAATGCAAATCAAAACAACTCTGAGGTACCACATCACACCTATCAGAATGGCTAACATGACAAAACAGGAAAATGATAAATGTTGGAGAAGATGTGGGAAAATTGGAGCACTAATGCATTGTTCGTAAAGTTGTCAACTGATCCAACCATTTTGGAAAGCAATTTGGAATGTGCCCAGAGAGCTATAAAAATGTGCATACTCTTTGACCTAGCAATAGTACTTCAAGGGTTATATCCCAAAGAGATCATAAAAATGGGAAAAGGATTCACATCTACAAAAATATTTATAGCAGCTCTTTCTGTGGTGGCAAAGAATTGGAAATTGTAGGGATACCCATCAATTGGGAGATGGCTGAACAAGTTGTGGTATATGAATGTAACAGAATGCTATTGTGCTATAAGAAATGATGAGCAGGCAGACTTCAGAAAAACCTGGAAAGACTTGTATGGATTGATGCTGAGTGAAGTGAGCAGAACCAGGAGAACACTGTACACAGTAACAACCACACTGTACAATAAGTGACTTTGATAGACTTAGCTTTTCTCAGCAATGCAAGGATCTAAGACATCTCCAAAAGTCTCATAATGGAAAATGCCAATCACATCTAGAGAAAGAACTATGAAGTTTGAATGCAGATCGAAGCATACTATTTGCTCTTTTTTTTCTTCTTGTTTTGTTTTGTTTCTTATTTCTTGTGGTTCCTCCCATTGGTTCTAATTCTTCTTTACAACATGACTAATGTGAAAATATGTTTAATCAGAATGTATATATAGAGCCTATATCAGATTGCACACTGTCTTGGGAATAGAGGTGGGGAAGGAGGGGGAGAAAACTTAAAACTCAAAAGCTTATGGAAGTGATTGTTGAAAACTAAAAATAAATTAATTAAAAAAAGAATTATTGATCTGAATATTATGAAATCTTTATATTGTATGTTATATTAGAAGTTCCGAGTGGGCCTTGGAACCAGGAACCATGGATCTTCCATATACTGGTCATGTGGCTCTAGGCAAGTCATTTAACCTCTCAATACTTTCTTAAATTCTTAAGATTACACATTGCAGAGAAGGTACTTCCTGACCTTTATTATTAGAGGGTGTCGCCTCATCCAGGATTACTCCATAATACTAAAATCACAGGTATAGCACCTAACCTACTCTATGTTAAAAGGAATGACTCTCTGTGATGGGAAGGTGAGACACATTGAGAAATGAAGGTTATGTAAAAGCAAGACAAAAATATTAAAATAAACTCTTGGTATTAACAAAGTCAAAAATTTCTAGAATACTTGCTCAAATTCTAAAACTCTGCAGTGTCAATTATAGGGCCCTTGATATTACCAATTCATTTACTCTGATTTCCCAAATTGTCATTTTTGTCTGATTTTATTGGATCAGTTTTGTTGTTAGCAAAAAAGAAAAATATATCTATCCCTTCATAAGGCACAGAGGGGGTGATGAGCTTATACTTATGCATGACAACACCATAAATGTTGAGAAAAGAAGAAAGTTGTAATTCTAATTTTTTTTCATTATTTATGTATGAGTTATGAGACATGCAATTGTGATAATAAAAGGCCCTCACAATGGTGTCCTTAAGGACAGCTGTCTCTGGGGTTCCTCTGTGTCTGTTTCATTCTTACGTCTTCTGTGAAGAAATGCCAAGAATGCCATTTTTACTGGTTCTAATACATAGTACCACTCACTAGAGACAAAGCCTGAAAACAGTTCATCTTCTCAAATATTGCTCTAACAAAGCAGTTTTTGATTCAAAAGTGAAGTCTCAGGAACAATTAGACAAGGTGACATCATCACCTCCCAAGTTGAGTGTACAACTATTCATTCTTTGGTATTTTGCCAGTCTTCTTCCTTTTAAAACCTTAAGACAAACTTATGTAACTAATTTTTCTTAAGAGATTTCTATCCACTCATGAAATGGAGTAAATGGGTGGGGAGGAGAGGGTTTGGATTTAGGAGAGGACAAACAGAACAATGCTTACAGTGATTGGTAAATTATCATAAAAATTCTAAAGAACTGCTTCAAATAGATTCTTTTCATTAAAAGAAATCCTTTCAATTTATTTTTAATTTTCAAACTTCTCTCTTTTATCACTACATTCTAGTCACTAAAAATGCAAAGCATGAAAAGTTAATGCTACAATTCAACTTTAGCACACCTAGATTCTTTTCATTAAAAGAAATCCTTTCAATTTATTTTTAATTTTCAAACTTCTCTCTTTTATCACTACATTCTAGTCACTAAAAATGCAAAGCATGAAAAGTTAATGCTACAATTCAACTTTAGCACAGGTGGTATGCTAATTGAAAGGCAATTTCTTTTAAAATATTTTGGTATTGTAGATCTTAAAGAGAAAACTTAGCAAGTAAAACTGATAAAGAATGTATTTTTAGGTATCTTCATATACACACCATGTTGTAATGTATCGTATCACTTGATATAACATTTTATAATTTGCTTTTTTTTTGGCTTTATTAATATACATTCTTTCTGATTTAGAGTCTAATTGTGTGAAATTACATGTGGGATAGTTGTTAGATGGCCAACCACAAAGTAAGGAAAACTAGTCTAAGTCCTAGC
This sequence comes from Phascolarctos cinereus, assembly GCF_003287225.1. Lineage (NCBI taxonomy): Eukaryota > Metazoa > Chordata > Mammalia > Diprotodontia > Phascolarctidae > Phascolarctos > Phascolarctos cinereus. The sequence continues at coordinate 97,570,906 of NW_027556180.1, forward strand.
TCTGACACATTATCTACATAGGCAAATCACTTTGCTTTTTAGTGCCCTTTGAAACAAACACTATACATTACATACAAGTTAGCAATCTGCATCAAATAAAGATGCTTCTGAATCACAACAACCCTTTGGGGTAGACGCTATAGCCCACATTTGTATATATTAATGTTTCATTGGTGTGAGAAATCCAATGACAAACATAGATCTCAACTCCCTCAATTACTTACTCTTAGAAAGTTGCATGAGACTTGCTCAGAAAGGTTTAACAACTTGCTGATTGTCATGTCAGAGGCAGGATTTGTACATAGCTTTTGGTAACAGCTCCAAGTGTAGCATTGTCTAACAAATCAACTGATTAACAAGTATTTCTCATGAATATGTTATATTCCATCCTAATACAGTATACCACACTGTCCCTCAGTAAAATTAGAAGGTAAGTGTTCATTGTGTTCAATCCAACTTCCATTTTAATGTAATTTCACTTTATTAATATTTGCTATTGTCAAGGTACTGTGCTCGGCCCCGGGGATGCAAAGATACAGAAACTGGCAGTGTCTCTGCCCTCTAGAAACTTAAAATTTAATAGTTTAAGTTTGAGAAAGGCAAAAGAAAGTTCCATACTAAGCGCTCAAAGATAATAGGAAGGACCTTTCAGCTGGGAAGGCTAATGTATAAAGTAGAACTTCACATTGGACTCAAAGGATGATAAATATGGAGGCTATAACATGTTAGATGTTAGAGGAGTGTCTTTTCTAGGGTGGTGGAATTGTGAATAGAGAGAATAATCAGACATCTGCAAGAGATATTGTCCAGGTAAAATCCCCAGGGCTTAGAAACTAATTGCTACTCCCCTAACCTCCGTCCTCCAGCATGGAGTGTTCTCATGTTGCCTTCTTTCTCTATTTTAACATTCTACTATATTCAAACATTTGACAGGGCAGTGGACCAAACTTGAACCTACTCTCTACCAACCTTTTTCATTAAAACTTAAAGGACATTTCACTGTGAGAACCACTTTCAAATCACAGCTTTATAGATTTAGAGCTAAATGAGAGTATAGATGCCATTTTATAGACAAGGAAACAGAGACTTAGAGATCTTAGGTGACTTCTTGCTAGGGTCACATGGCAAGTAAATATTTAAGGTGAGATTTGAAACCAGTTCTCCCTGACCCCAAATCCACTGATTCCTCTGCCTACAATGAAGCACGGCTTTATTTCATATTAACTTCAGTATATAAAAGTACCTAAAAGTTAGTAGTATTATCTACATCTGAAATATGTGGAAACATCAAAATTTTTGTAGATTGAACAAGATAATAAAATACAAAAGAACTTAAAAATAAATAAAATTAAAATAAAACAAGAAATTCCTCACTATGTATTTAAAGATTGATCTTCAGACTTCTTCGGATATTTCTTTTTCTTAATGCTATGAAGTTTGTTTTTCAGCTTTAAGACTTCAAGCAGCCGTGATTTTATCAAGGTAGGTACAAAACAGGTCATAGAACTTTCTATAAACTTAGCAGACACTCTTAGAGTGTTTCTAGGGTTGAAAAAGTTATCACCCTCAATGAATTTGGTGATGAAACTCCTCAAAGAGCTAGTCATTGAACAACAGCCATGCAATCTATTCTACCAATACTAGAAGCCTTTTCAGATTAAAGGACTTGGAAATCCTTATGCTAGCCTCAGAGACTTGAGTTATGTCCATATATTAATGACTAGGGTATAGCATTATTGAATACATAATTTCAATTCATTTTAACTTGGCTGCAATACACATGAGGTATTTGAACCCTATTCAAACTTTTAGTGGTTCTCTTTTGCTTCTAATATAACAGAAACAATCTTCAGAATATACTTTTTTATTTTATTTTGAGAGCAGGCAGGGAATGCAGCTGTCCATCATTAGCCTGTCCCATTGCTAATCCAGCACATATTTGACTTGTTCTGTTTCTTGTTTGGACCAGTTCACTATTCCTTAGCAAGCCTTATGCTCCATTATCCATTCTAGGGCTCACCATATTGGGGCTAATCTTACTGTTTTAGCCCTACTGTAGCTCAGAACTTCTGAACTCAAGTGGTTCACTAGCCTTGGGATTTTGTAGTAGCAGGTATATAGAACAGCACTATTGGCTAGATTTAGCATTTAAAGGCCTTCAAAACATGCTTGTTCTCTACCTTTCCAGAAATTTCATATTACTGCCCTTCATACACACTTCATTTCAGCTAAACAGGTGCTAAATATTTCCTAAATTAAATATGCCATCTTTCACCTCTGTGCCTTTCTATACACAATCCACTCTTTTTTTTGAAAGAAAAAAATAACATTTTTAATTTCATTCTTTTTTTTTGGGGGGGGGGAGAAGTTCCAATACACTTTATTAGTCAGGTTTCCAAGTTATTTTCTTTTTTAGTTTTCAAAATTCATTTTTGTAAAATTTTGAGTGTCAAATATTTCTCCCTTAATCCTTTTATTTCCCTTTCCCCAACACAGAGAGCAATCTTATATAGGTTATTTACGTACAATCATGTTAAACATATTTCCACATTAGTCATGTTATAAAAGAAGAATCAGAACAAAAATGAAAAACCATGAGGAAAAAAATGAAAATAGTATGCTTTAATCTGCATTCAGACTCCATAATTCTTTTTCTGAATGTGGTTAGCATTTTCCATCATGAGTTGTTGGGAATTGTCTTGGATTATTGTATTGATGAGAAAACCTAAGTTTATCATAGTTAATCATTGCACAATGTGGCTATTGCCATGTACAATATACTCCTGGTTTTGCTCACTTTGCACATCAGTTCATGTAAGTCTTTCCAGATGTTTCTGATATATACCTGCTCATAGTTTCTTATAGAACAATAGCATTCCATTACATTCATATACAACGCAACTAGTTCAGCCATTCCATAACTGATGGACATTCCCTCAATTGCTAATTCGTTGCTGCTGCAAAAAGAGCTACTATAAATATTTTTGTACATGTGAGTCCTTTTACCTTTTTTATGATCTCTTTGGGATACAAACTTAGAAGTGGTGTTGTTGGATCAAAGAGTATGCACAGTTTTATAACCTTTTGGGCAATAGTTCCAAATTGCTCTCCAGAATGGTTGGATCAGTTCGCAGCTCCCCCCAAAATGCATTAATGTCCCAATTTTCCCACATCTTCTCCAACGTTTATCATTTTATTTTTTGGTCATGTTAAGAAATTTGATATGTATGAAGTGGTGCCTCAGAGTTCTTTTAATTTGCATTTCTCTAATCAATAGTATTTTAGAGCATTTTTATGTGACTATAGATTGATTCAATTTTTTTAGTTAAAAACTGTTCATATTCTTTGACCATTTATCAGTTGCGGAATGACTTGTATTCTTATAAGTTTGACTCAGTTATCTATATATTTGAGAAATGAGGATTTTACCAGAAACACTGCCTATAAAAATTGTTTCCCAGCTTTCTGCTTTCCTTCCAATCTTGGTTACACTGGTTTTATTTGGCAAAACCTTTTTAATTCCATGTAATCAAAATTATCCGTTTCGCATTTCACAATGCAAATGCAATTCACTCTATTGTTTGGTCATAAATTATTCCCTTCTCCATATCTGACAATAGTTTACTATTTTTGCTCTGCTAATTTGCTTATGGTATCACCTTTTGTGTCTAAATCATGTACCCATTTTGACCTTATCTTGGTATAGGGTGTCAGATGTTGGTCTATTCCTAATTTCTGCCATAGTATTTTCTACTTTTCCCAGAAGTTTTTTTTTTTTCAAACTATGAATTCTTATGCCAGAAGCTGAAGTCTTTGGGATATCAAATGGTAGATCATTATAGCCATTTACTACTGTCTTGAGTACTTAACTGATTCCACCAGTTGATCCACCACTGTTTCTTAGCCAGTACCAATTAGTTTTAATGATTGCTGCTTTATGATGTAGTTTTAGATATGGAACAGTTAGGCCACCTTCCTGTGCATTTTTTTTTTCAGTTCCCTTGATATTCTTGACCATTTGTTTTTCCAGATTAATTTTGTTATAATTTTTCTAGCTCTAAAAAATAAATTTTGGTAGATGATTGGTATGGCACTGAATAAATAAATTAATTTAGGTAAAATTGTCTTTTTATTTTTTTAGCTGAGCCTACACATTAACTATTGATATTTTTTCCAATTGTTTAGATAGGATTTTATTTATGTGAAGTGTTTTGTATTTATGTTCATATAGTTTCTAGGTTTGCCTTGGCAGGTAGACTCCCAAGTATTTTTTATTGTCTACAGTTATTTTAATGGAAATTCTCTTTCTCTCTCATTTCTGGGCTTTGTTGGTAATATACATAAATGCTGATGATTTATGTGGCTTTATTTTGTATCCTGCATCTTTGTTAAAGTTGTTAATTGTTTCAAGTAGTTTTTTAGGTGATTCTCTAGGATATTCTCTAAGTATATCATCACATTATCTGCCGAGTGACAGTTTTGTTTCCTTATTATCTATTCTAACTCCTTCAATTTATTTTTCTTCTCTTACCCTAAAGCTAACATTTCTAGCACAATTTTGAATAATAAGGGTTATACTGGGCATCCTCCTTTCACCACTGATCTTATGCTTCTAGTTTATCCCCATTACATACAATGGTTGCAGTTGATTTTAGGTAGATGATGCTTATCATTTTAAAGAAAACGATAATCCACTCTGACTAAAATTCACAATATATTAACTCCTGCTGTAATGCCCAGCTCTTTTAATTACTCAGCTCAT